>NC_069500.1:540365899-540440899 GCF_027579735.1 Bombina bombina
AATAAAGCAGCCTAAGAAAAGAGGATTTGTACATGAAGGATTACACATTGTAAATATCCCTCCGTCTCTATGGGAAAATATTGTACAGTAATTTAGTTTACAATTTCAGGCCAATGCATGATCTCCACTCAGCAAGTACTGCTCCTGAAATGTAACTTTCTCATGGGGGCTGAATGATTTGTTTTTCAACTCAGCTCTGCTGTTGTGCAGCTGATATTATGAGACCTATTATTTGTCTTTAGAGTACAGTTAATGTATGGTTGTCAGAAGCATCTCTTTCCTGCACAGAAATAGCTGCACTTACTCAGCAAAGCATGGTGCTGATTAGGTTGGAATGCACTTAAACTAGCAGGCACTTGATAGAATTTGTTTAGTGCTGAACTGGTGAGGTTGGTGCATACTACAGCCCACAGCCTCATTGCTCCAAGTGTATTTATTTATATCAGGGCTGCCCTAAATACGGCTGCAGGCTGTCCCCCAGCCCTCCATGGGCAGAAAACGCATCAGTAATTTGCTATTGATAAAGCCATTCCATGCTTTAATTTGGGTAGTTCCACATGCGTATTTGTGCCAAACTTGTGGTAGTATGTACTTTTTAAAATTAACTGTGTGTGTAATTACCTCATGCCATATGTCATTTTTAACAAAAATTTTGATTTATAATCTAGTTTTATTTTGAGGCATTATCATCCGCATACGTGTGAGTAAAATGTAATGTGACCCCTGGCCAATCCCACCATTAGTGAAGTAATGTTCTTTCATTCCCTAGGATGGGAAAAAAATACAGCAGTAAAGGACAGTATACACCAATTTTCATATGACTGCATGTAATAGACACTATTATGAAGAAGAATATTCAGATATACTGATATAAAAATACAGTATAAAACATTTTAAAAACTTACTTAGAAGTTCCCAGGTTAACAGGAGGTTAGGATGGGACACCCAGTGAAAGTGGCTGGGAAAACATGAAGGGCAGTCACTCTCCCCTCCCCCAGTCCCTGCATATGAAAAGACTCATTACACAAACAAGAGAAAGCAGGAGTCTGTAGACATCGGTATATATTTAAAACATTGGGGCATGTTTAGGAGTCTGAAAATCAGCACAATGTTGTTAAAAAAACCAACTATACATTGTTACAAAACACTCCCTGATGGGCTATATAAAAATCTAGTGTACAATATCATTTAAGATTATAATCCTTATAATATTTTGTGCTTTTGCATAGATGCCTTTAATACATATCAGTTTCTCCAGGTACTTATAATTTAATAGGTAAATACACAAGACATTATACCTTTTTATAGCAAGTGCCTAATAAGGCATCTGTGGAAATGCACCCATGTTTGGTAATCTTGTAGATTACAAAATCATTTCTTGCTTTACACTGTTCACTGAGGATTATAAATGAACACAGAAGATGTTTAATTACTGCAGGTTTTTCTACTTTTTACTGTGGCCCATTTGTATAAAACCGAAGAATAATTGGTTAGTGCAGTTTTTTTTGTTTTGCTTTTTAACACACCACTTAACATTTTTACTGGGGTATAAATGTCTTTGTTGCATTTAAAAGAGCCTATTACTATTTTATTTATTTTTTAAACACATTGATGTTTCATTACTGGATAACAATTTTTTTTCTTAGGTTCTTGGAAGCATATTCCTCCTATCTAGCAACATAGCTATAGTAGTCACCTTTATCAGCTTATTCAGTAAATAATAGAAAATGGTCAGAATCTGGTTGAATGCTCCCACAATGAAGCAGTTAATGAGAAGCGTTACATAGCGTGGCTGGTAGTATTGTTTTAGATACTTTGGATAATAGAGGAGCCTTTGTTCTCTCTCACAGAACTTGCAAGGGATAACGGAGCATCAATTGGGATAAATATTGCACAGATACTTTTTAAATTCCAAGCATTTTGGGAGATGTCTGTACATGATTTAATTCTAGTAGCGAGAGCGATTTCACAGCAGGAGCTGGTGGTGTGTGCAGGTGCTGAACGCAGAACGCTTCAGTAAAGTTGCTGCGATACCTTCATGGTCATGGTATTTGTATTACTTTGGTACAATACTCAAGTAGCTGATAAAAGAGCCTGGAAAAGACTTGCCTGACTCAGTTGTTGCGTGACTGAGTACTCAGTGAGCATGAAGCTGTTAGAGGATCTGTCTTCGCTAAATCAGATAATCTGTCCATGTGTGTTTATGCCAGTTTATTCACATTCATACAATTTTTACTACTTTATGGATGTTTTTATTTTTACTTTTTTATTGTTTTAATTTTACAATTAGTGCCTATAATTTATGTGCATTGTTGGTTTGTTTGTTTTTTAATTTTAAAAACAACCTATTTTTGTTGTGTGGGAAAGTCTACTTATTTCCAGTATTCAGTACGGGGTCCGATTAGTTATCACCAATGGTACACTTGACACGAAGAAATTTGAAATACAGATTGCAGATTGCGACTTGGCCCCAAAGGGTGGGGGCCCAGCTTCAAAAAAGCTTTTTTTTAAAATAAAAAATGTTGATCTGCCACTGCCTGCACTGATATCGGCTGAGTGTGACGTGATGCTTCACTAGTGTCTGACTACAGGGGTTAGTGTTTCTGTTTTACCCATTAGTGTGTGTGTGTGTGTGTGGAACCAGCAAATTACATACCTTGTTTCTTACAGCATGGGGGGAGGGGGTAAACAGTGTCACTATACAGTACCACTATATACAGTACGTGGGGGCTGGACTATGTCAGACTACTGTGGTCACTTTATGAAGTACTGGGGCGGGTAGGGTCAGGTCAGACATCTCACCGGCAGATTACAGACTGTGTCACTGGCTCACTATATACAGTACTGGTGGGTTAAACAGTGTCGCTATATACAGTAATAGGGGGTCAGACCATCTCACATACTGTGAGCACAGGGTACCTCCTTTTGCAGACATGTAATCTGATTCACATTTTTTTCTGTGTTAAATGCACCTGGGCCCTGTGGTTTCTAGTTACGCCTCTGTCAGTAAGTATAGCTGTTTGGGCCCTGTGAGACTAAGCCATATTCTATTCCATACAGCCATTAGATACTGGTACAAAGACCATTAAATACTGTATAATTATCAAGTGCCTTATAAAAAAAAAAAAAAAAAAAAAAGCTGCAAATAGCATCCTGCACACCTTTTCTATATTATGCAGCAGGAAGTTATTTTAAAAAGAATATTGTTTCTGGCCACTTTGAAATGGCTTCAACAAAGGCACACAGGTGGCACTCAGAGTAGATAACTGTACCTTTTTATTAAGGTGAGCAATGTTTTCAAGGCTTCTGCCCCTTTCTCAAGCTGTAAACGTGCATAACATACAACATTTAAAGACAGTACATGAAACAGAGGTGACCAATCAGATGCTGTGGGGAGGGGATGACCAATTGTGAGCTCACAACTGACATCATCCAAGCCTTAATTCCTATTCATTTTTTAACCCTCTCCATCCTATGTACCCACAGAGGTTAAACAGGGAATTTGACTTCCATTTATCTAAAGTAATAGGAGCCCATTTTTATAGATACGTGAATTAACATATGTATTCATTAAAGGGATAGTGAAGACAAAATTAAACTTGCATGATACAGATAGAGCATGTCATTTTAAGACACTTTTTTTTTTTCAAATGTGCTTTGTCCTCTTAGTATCCCTTGTTGCACATATAATACACTAGTGGGAGCTGCTGCAAATTGGTGCCTGCACACACTTGTCTCTTGTGATTGGCTAATTAGATATTTTCAGCTTCCTGTCAGTAGTGCAATGCTGTCCTTTCAGCAATGGATAACAAGAGAATGAAGAAAATGTGGTGATACAATTTTAAACCACTTTCAAATTGAATTCTATGTTCTATCTGAATCATAAAAGAAAATTATATATATATATATATATATATATATATATATATATATATATATATATATATATATATATATATATATATATATATATATATATATATATATATATATTCTCCAGGTTCCGTAAGGAGAACCGGAGACTTTGAGGCTTGAAAAAGTGGTATTTATTCAGCAGCAGTTGCCGGATACATAGGTGAGTAACTCAACGATCACCTATTGTTGAGTTACTCACCTATGTATCCAGCAACTGCTGCTGAATAAATACCACTTTTTCAAGCCTCAAAGTCTCCGGTTCTCCCTTTCTCCTTACGGAACCTGGTTTCCTGCATTTAGCGGATAGGATACCGCTTTTGGTCCACTGGAGACTTTTGCCCTTTTACCACAGCCTACGGGCTCTCCTGCTGACTTCATTTCCCAGCGTCTACCAAGAGCACTGTCGCTCTGACGTCAGAGCGTTCCAGTACCACGTGACGGTGGTTGAAACAGCGTGCTGTGTCCATTTCCTGCCGACGGGGACCTGGGGTATCTGCCTATCGGGACGCGCCGGTGGATGTTGGATGCGACTGGTTTTCACTTAGACCACCAGGTACAACAGGAGTTTAACAACATTGCCAAGCGGGACTCAGCTAAGTATTATTACTGTACTTGTACCACAACTTGGCTAACTTTTTCACTACTCTGGAACTTTATACTCATTTGATTTGTTCGTGTTCCAGTTGTGGACTGCTTCTAACAAGATTGCTAGGTTTGTTGGACATCCACGTATAGCACTTACTAAAGTGAACTGTACCACTATCAGGATTCTTGTACATTTCGGCACTATTTAGAGCCGTTGGAACTTTTTAATCAATTACTAGCTGACAGCATATGTGTTTTGCCTTGCAGTTTCATATGTTTTCGTTGTGTTATATTTGTATGTATGGGGTGATATGGGCAAAAAAAAATCGCGATATAAATGATTATATCGCCTTCATTTTGCATTCTAAAGTTTATTTAACACTACAGAATCTTAATGTACACGTTTCTCAATGCCCAATACACTCTTGGAGCATAAAAATACAAACCACTAAATAGTTAAAATAAAATGCTGCTTGTGATGTGATTAAATAGTAGCCACTAGCCAGTTATTAGGTCTTATGACACACAACATTGTCATGTTTTCTTGGACAGTCATTCTAACGGTGGACAGTGGTAAGATTAACAAATGAAGCAGTATAAGCCACACACACACACACACACACACACACACACACACACACACACACACACACACACACAAATATATATATATACATACATCAACAGATACAGGGCACACTCTAACAGTTCAGTCACCTGGTGCTCTGCAGAAAATATGTACAGTACACATGATCACTGGGCTACATCTAGGCACTCTGCTGAATAGCATAGACATAGTTCTGTTGACTTTAACTAGTGAACCTTTTGTGATTGGACGCCATATGCAGCCCGGATCGTGATGTCATCAGTGGACGGAGCTTGAGTAATTTCGAAGTGACCAAACTATATTTGAAGATTTTTTTTTTTTTCTTTCCTATTCCTGCTGCATGATATAGAAAGGGTGAAGGAGTCTTTTTTCTGTTTAATCTAAGGTAAGACTTTAAGATGACTAAGGTGTAGACTGTCCCTTTAAAGTTGTTCTAGTATACAAGCTACTGTGAGGTGTTGTGTCAATCTTAACCCCAAGATACCGTTAGGACTTTCCATGCTGTCCTAAAAGCGCTGGGCTTAAACGCCTTTAGGATATCCCAAAACGTCCAAACTTTTGTGGCATTCTGCTCCATTCTGGAAACAAACTGCTGGTTGATCTGACTGTGGCATTCGTAGCAACACAGCCAGTCCCCCAGGAGCCAGTCAGAGCCATTTTTGAATCCGAAGTGGAGATTATGTGCTTGAGGGACTGGAGAGAGCTGTGGCATCTAGTTATATTGCTGATAGAATTCAGACACCAAGGCTACAGCAGCCCCTACTAATGCGAGTATTGCTCTTGAAAATTAGCTGCTGTTACAGAAGTTTGATGTGAGTGATGTACTAGGAAAAGTTGTTCAAATAAAAACCCTCTCTTAGACCTATACAAGAAAGTCTAGCTAAAGCAATTATAGTTTGGTTTATGGTCTTCTCATCATGGTAACACAGGAAAATATCTGTGCTTAGATGATGCCCTACATAAATATTTTGCTTTGGGTGAAGAACTGTTTGTGTTGCGTTAGGGTTGAGCAGGAGAGCAAATAACTTTTATTATTACTTTTATTATATTATTTACTGATTATTGGGGTATTAAAAAGCGAGAGGTTAAAAAAAAATATATATAAATATAAATCCCTGCACTAAACAGTTATAAGGGGTAACAGTGAGGGAATGTGGGGTGTTAGAAAAAATCAGCACTGAAAGTGCCTTTACATGGATGCCAATTGGGGACTGTATTCTCTCTCTAAATATATATGTATATGCTTATATACATATACACCCGTGTGTGTACACAAAGTGACGTTTGCTTAGGGTAATGAAACTTAGCTTTTATTCGTCCATAGCATAAAATACAAGGGGACAAACACAGATGGGAAGCATGTAAGTAACTGGTTCTCACTCTTCCCATCTGTATTTGTCCATTTTAGCTTTTATTCATCTATAGTAATAAAATTCAAGTTTTATTAACCTGAGCGAACTTCACTTTGTCTTTTGGGTTTTCCTGTACATTGCTTTTGGAAAGCCGCGTTCCTGCATTGAGCTACAGTGACCGCCCTCCTTATGACGAATCCACATTTGCACTACAGTGTTGCGTCAGAATAATGTGGACACAGCCAGAAGGTAAACTAAGGAAAGGTCGATAATATATTCTCTCGCATGAAGTTTATGTTTACGGCAGTTGAGGTGAAGCCCGGATACCCTAGGGAAATCGTCTGGAGTTAAACGCGTAAAAGATATATGGTAAATCCTCCCCCTATGGAGAATCTTCCTTCAACAACCCAGGTATGACCGGAGCTTGCATGAACTACTTTGATATGTGCTGCTGTATATAGGAGGATGAGTGCAGGCTTTATTTATTTTACTATATAAGCTGCCTTTTGTTTATTGTTTCGCTGGACTATTTATTATCGAACCATTCTTTGGACATTTTTCTATATACACATGTAAACACATAAATATGTATGTATAAGCATATTTATTTATTGCTGCGCCATTTTACCCCTGCGCTAGATGGTTTGCCGTGTCTGTCAGCATGAAAACGAGGCTCCCATTGAAGCCTATGGAAGTGCTCTGTCATAAGCGCTTGGTTTCCGGGCAATGAGAGGTCGAGTTTGCATTGTGCTGAAATTGTAATACCATCACACATTTACGTGTTCTGGTATTACTGAGTGGAGCTTAAATATTGTGCTTGCATAAACGAGATATTGCGCTCCACTCATAATCTAGCCCACAATTGTCTAATCCATCAGTTACAAGTGACAAATGTAATAAGTTTCATAAAACATGCTTAAATACAAAAATACAGTTGTTTAAGCAAATTGCGTGCCTTCAGGAAAAACAAGCAAATTGAGTGCCTTGGTAACAAAAAAGTTCAGGAATAAACTCAAGCCTGGTCAGCTTATCAATATTGGCCCCAGTGAACAAATTCCAAATAGCAGGACAGTCCTTGATCAGCTTTGACTATGGCTATGGGCCGAAACGCGTCAGCTGTTTATCCTCCTCTTGGAAGATTGGTGGGTTGTCAGCTGAACTATTAAAAAAAACAATTCGTCAAAGTTATCAACCTTGGTCTATGAGGAGTAGAAAACCAATTAAAAAGACGATGACCAGGGTGAGAGGAATCGGATAAAATGAAAGGCCAGTTGGTTTATTTTCATGCATTTTGTGTTTTTATTTCATTGCTTGTACATGTATTATTAGTCTATTATATTAACATTGAAAATCTTTATGAAAAAATCCTATGTTTTATTTGGCTTGAGTGATCTAAACTGAAATGCTTTCCAAACACATTTAGTAGTAATCTTTTATGAGTTGGCATTAAGGATAAAAAATTACCAGGCGCATTAAAGGGTGGTTTTGTGAACCCTTGCTCCCACTGAACCACGTCATTGGCTCTCATTAAGTGGAATGGTCATAAAAATCTGCATACAGAATATTTATAAAAAATCATTTAAAACTGTAATTGTGCTAGCAAACGACAGAACAGTACAGGGATACAACCCTAGAAGCAGCTATACTACATTTTTACCTACTTTAGTAACTCATTTCTTCTGTAGTGTGATCAGTCCACGGGTCATCATTACTTGTGGGATATTAACTGCTCCCCTACAGGAAGTGCAAGAGGATTCACCCAGCAGAGTTGCTATATAGCTCCTCCCCTCTACGTCACCTCCAGTCATTCTCTTGTACCCAACGACTAGATAGGATGTGTGAGAGGACTATGGTGATATATTTAGTTTTCTCCAACATAGGTGTGTCCGGTCCACGGCGTCATCCTTACTTGTGGGATATTCTCTTCCCCAACAGGAAATGGCAAAGAGCCCAGCAAAGCTGGTCACATGATCCCTCCTAGGCTCCGCCTACCCCAGTCATTCTCTTTGCCGTTGTACAGGCAACATCTCCACGGAGATGGCTTAGAGTTTTTTAGTGTTTAACCGAAGATACAAGTAAATCAGAGGACCAGAGACTCACTCCGTTGGTGGCTGTCCCTGGACAACCTGTCACAAGGGATGATATTCCGCAGACCAGAGTGGGTCATTGTCACGACCGACGCCAGTCTGATGGGCTGGGGCGCGGTCTGGGGATCCCTGAAAGCTCAGGGTCTTTGGTCTCGGGAAGAATCTCTTCTACCGATAAATATTCTGGAACTGAGAGCGATATTCAATGCTCTCAAGGCTTGGCCTCAGCTAGCGAGGGCCAAGTTCATACGGTTTCAATCAGACAACATGACAACTGTTGCGTACATCAACCATCAGGGGGGGACAAGGAGTTCCCTAGCGATGGAAGAAGTGACCAAAATCATTCTATGGGCGGAGTCTCACTCCTGCCACCTGTCTGCTATCCACATCCCAGGAGTGGAAAATTGGGAAGCGGATTTTCTGAGTCGTCAGACATTGCATCCGGGGGAGTGGGAACTCCATCCGGAAATCTTTGCCCAAGTCACTCAGCTGTGGGGCATTCCAGACATGGATCTGATGGCCTCTCGTCAGAACTTCAAAGTTCCTTGCTACGGGTCCCGATCCAGGGATCCCAAGGCGGCTCTAGTGGATGCACTAGTAGCACCTTGGACCTTCAAACTAGCTTATGTGTTCCCGCCGTTTCCTCTCATCCCCAGGCTGGTAGCCAGGATCAATCAGGAGAGGGCGTCGGTGATCTTGATAGCTCCTGCGTGGCCACGCAGGACTTGGTATGCAGATCTGGTGAATATGTCATCGGCTCCACCTTGGAAGCTACCTTTGAGACGAGACCTTCTTGTTCAGGGTCCGTTCGAACATCCGAATCTGGTTTCACTCCAGCTGACTGCTTGGAGATTGAACGCTTGATCTTATCGAAGCGAGGGTTCTCAGATTCTGTTATCGATACTCTTGTTCAGGCCAGAAAGCCTGTAACTAGACAGATTTACCACAAAATTTGGAAAAAATATATCTGTTGGTGTGAATCTAAAGGATTCCCTTGGGACAAGGTTAAGATTCCTAGGATTCTATCCTTCCTTCAAGAAGGATTGGAAAAAGGATTATCTGCAAGTTCCCTGAAGGGACAGATTTCTGCCTTGTCTGTGTTACTTCACAAAAAGCTGGCAGCTGTGCCAGATGTTCAAGCCTTTGTTCAGGCTCTGGTTAGAATTAAGCCTGTTTACAAACCTTTGACTCCTCCTTGGAGTCTCAATTTGGTTCTTTCAGTTCTTCAGGGGGTTCCGTTTGAACCCTTACATTCCGTTGATATTAAGTTATTATCTTGGAAAGTTTTGTTTTTAGTTGCAATTTCTTCTGCTAGAAGAGTTTCAGAATTATCTGCTCTGCAGTGTTCTCCTCCTTATCTGGTGTTCCATGCAGATAAGGTGGTTTTACGTACTAAACCTGGTTTTCTTCCAAAAGTTGTTTCTAACAAAAACATTAACCAGGAGATTATCGTACCTTCTCTGTGTCCGAAACCAGTTTCAAAGAAGGAACGATTGTTGCACAATTTGGATGTTGTTCGCGCTCTAAAATTCTATTTAGATGCTACAAAGGATTTTAGACAAACATCTTCCTTGTTTGTTGTTTATTCCGGTAAAAGGAGAGGTCAAAAAGCAACTTCTACCTCTCTTTCTTTTTGGATTAAAAGCATCATCAGATTGGCTTACGAGACTGCCGGACGGCAGCCTCCCGAAAGAATCACAGCTCATTCCACTAGGGCTGTGGCTTCCACATGGGCCTTCAAGAACGAGGCTTCTGTTGATCAGATATGTAGGGCAGCGACTTGGTCTTCACTGCACACTTTTACCAAATTTTACAAGTTTGATACTTTTGCTTCTTCTGAGGCTATTTTTGGGAGAAAGGTTTTGCAAGCCGTGGTGCCTTCCATTTAGGTGACCTGATTTGCTCCCTCCCTTCATCCGTGTCCTAAAGCTTTGGTATTGGTTCCCACAAGTAAGGATGACGCCGTGGACCGGACACACCTATGTTGGAGAAAACAGAATTTATGTTTACCTGATAAATTACTTTCTCCAACGGTGTGTCCGGTCCACGGCCCGCCCTGGTTTTTTTAATCAGGTCTGATAATTTATTTTCTTAACTACAGTCACCACGGTACCATATGGTTTCTCCTATGCAAATATTCCTCCTTAACGTCGGTCGAATGACTGGGGTAGGCGGAGCCTAGGAGGGATCATGTGACCAGCTTTGCTGGGCTCTTTGCCATTTCCTGTTGGGGAAGAGAATATCCCACAAGTAAGGATGACGCCGTGGACCGGACACACCGTTGGAGAAAGTAATTTATCAGGTAAACATAAATTCTGTTTTTATATCTTCAATCAAAAGTTTGTTATTTTATAATAGCACCGGAGTGTGTTATTCCTTCTCTGGTAGAATTTGAAGAAGAATCTACCTGAGTTTTTCTATGATTTTAGCCGGAGTAGTTAAGATCATATTGCTGTTTCTCGGCCATCTGAGGAGAGGTAAACTTCAGATCAGGGGACAGCAGGCAGATTAATCTGCAAAGAGGTATGTAGCAGTTTATTATTTTCTGACATGGAATTGATGAGAAAATCCTGCCATACCGTTATAATGTAAACTCAGCCTTGAATGCAGTAGATGTAGCTGATATCAGGCTGTCATGTATGTATATTTTACACTTCAGTTTTCTGGGAAATGGTACTTCTCTGGCTTTTAAACTGTATACATAGACTTAACCTATTTTGCAGGGACTTGCAATAGGTTTTAAATGACAATTAATTATTGAGGTAAAACGTTTTTTTGCTGGCATGTAAAAACGTTTTTTTCTCTGAGGTACTGGGTGAATGTTTTGGGCACTTTTTTTCCACTTGGCAATAGTTTTGATTTAAATTAGAGCAGTTCACTGATCCCTCTCACTGTTATGTGTGTGGGGGAGGGGCCATTTTGGTGCTTTCACTATGCATCAGAAAAACTCAGTCAGAGGTTCATTTTCTTCCTGCATGATCCGGTTCATCTCTACAGAGTTCAGGGATCTCAAGAGTCTTTTTTGAGGGAAGTAATCATTCACAGCAGAGCTGTGCTGATTGTATTGACTGTGATATAAAAAACGTTTATTTGTGTATTTTTTTCTGCTGCCTGGGTTAGTTATCATTTGCTGAGGGGAACAATCCTTTGCTAAAACTGTATATTCTGACAAAGATTGATGCTATAACTTAATTATTTTATCTGTTATAATATTTTCTGTGCTTCTTAAAGGCACAGTTCGTTTTCATATTATTTGTAAATTACTTTGAAAAGTATTTCCAAGTTGCTGTTTATTTGCTAGTGTGTTAAACATGTCTGATTCAGAGGAATATCTCTGTGCTATATGTGTTAATGCCAAAGTGGAGCCCAATAGAAATTTATGTACTAAATGTATTGATGCTACTTTAAAAAATAGTCAATCTGTACAAATTGAACAAATTTCACCAAACAACGAGGGGAGAGTTATGCCGACTAACTCGCCTCACGTGTCAGTACCTGCATCTCCCGCTCAGGAGGTGCGTGATATTGTAGCGCCGAGTGCATCTGGGCGGCCATTACAAATCACATTACAAGATATGGCTACTGTTATGACTGAAGTTTTGGCTAAACTACCAGAACTAAGAGGTAAACGTGATCACTCTGGGATGAGAACAGAGTGCGCTGATAATGCAAGGGCCATGTCTGATACTGCGTCACAGTTTGCAGAACGTGAAGACGGAGAGCTTCATTCTGGGGGTGACGGTTCTGATCCAAATAAACTGGACTCAGACATTTCAAATTTTAAATTTAAGCTTGAGAACCTCCGTGTGTTACTAGGGGAGGTATTAGCGGCTCTGAATGATTGTAACACAGTTGCAATCCCAGAAAAAATGTGTAGGTTGGATAAATATTTTGCGGTACCGACGAGTACTGACGTTTTTCCTATACCTAAGAGACTTACTGACATTGTTACTAAGGAGTGGGATAGACCCGGTGTGCCTTTCTCACCCCCTCCTATATTCAGAAAAATGTTTCCAATAGACGCCGCCACACGGGACTTATGGCAAATGGTCCCTAAGGTGGAGGGAGCAGTTTCTACTTTAGCTAAGCGTACCACTATCCCAGTGGAGGATAGCTGTGCTTTTTCAGATCCAATGGATAAAAAATTAGAGGGTTACCTTAAGAAAATCTTTGTTCAACAAGGGTTTATATTGCAACCTCTTGCATGTATTGCGCCTGTCACGGCTGCAGCAGCATTTTAGTTTGAGTCTCTGGAAGAGACACTTCAATCATCCACACTAGATGACATCACACACAAACTTAAATTCCTTAAGTTAGCTAATTCATTTATTTCAGATGCCGTAGTACATTTAACTAAACTTGCGGCTAAAAATTCAGGATTCGCCATTCAGGCACGCAGAGCTCTGTGGCTAAAATCCTGGTCAGCTGATGTTACGTCTAAATCTAAATTGCTTAATATTCCTTTCAAAGGGCAGACCTTATTCGGGCCCGGCTTGAAAGAGATTATTGATGACATTACAGGAGGTAAAGGTCATGCCCTGCCTCAGGACAAGGCCAAAGCCAAGGCTAGACAGTCCAATTTTCATTCCTTTCGTAATTTCAAAGCAGGAGCAGCATCAACTTCCTCTGCACCAAAACAGGAAGGAGCTGTTGCTCGCTACAGACAAGGCTGGAAACCTAACCAGTCCTGGAACAGGGGCAAACAGGCCAGAAAACCTGCTGCTGCCCCTAAGACAGCATGAATCGAGGGCCCCCGATCCGGGACCGGATCTAGTGGGGGGCAGACTTTCCCTCTTCGCCCAGGCTTGGGCAAGAGATGTTCAGGATCCCTGGGCGTTAGAGATCATATCTCAGGGATACCTTCTGGACTTCAAATCCTCTCCCCCAAGAGGGAGATTTCATCTGTCAAGGTTGTCAACAAACCTAACAAAGAAGGAAGCGTTTCTACGCTGCGTACAAGATCTTTTATTAATGGGAGTGATCCATCCAGTTCCGCGGTTGGAACAAGGACAAGGGTTTTACTCAAATCTGTTTGTAGTTCCCAAAAAGAGGGAACCTTCAGGCCAATCTTGGATTTAAAGATCCTAAACAAATTCCTAAGAGTTCCATCGTTCAAGATGGAAACTATTCGAACAATTTTGCCCATGATCCAAGAGGGTCAGTACTTGACCACAGTGGATTTAAAGGATGCTTACCTTCACATACCGATTCACAGAAGTCATTACCGGTATCTAAGGTTTGCCTTTTTAGACAGGCATTACCAGTTTGTAGCTCTTCCATTCGGATTGGCTACGGCTCCAAGAATCTTCACAAAGGTTCTGGGCACTCTTCTGGCGGTACTAAGACCGCGAGGAATTTCAGTAGCTCCGTACTTAGACGACATACTGATACAAGCTTCAAGCTTTCAAACTGCCAAATCTCATACAGAGATAGTACTGGCATTTCTAAGGTCGCATGGATGGAAAGTGAACGAAGAGAAAAGTTCTCTCTTTCCACTCACAAGAGTTCCCTTCCTGGGGACTCTGATAGATTCTGTAGAAATGAAGATTTACCTGACAGAGGACAGGTTAACAAAACTTCAAAATGCATGCCGTGTCCTTCATTCCATTCAAGAGACCAGAAATTCTCTTCTATGGTGGCTTTATCGGCCACATCTGTCCAGGGGAATGCCATTCAGCAGGCCAGACTGGTCAATTGTAACAACAGACGCCAGCCTACTAGGTTGGGGCGCTGTCTGGAATTCTCTGAAGGCTCAGGGACTATGGAATCAGGAGGAGAGTCTTCTTCCAATAAACATTCTGGAATTGAGAGCAGTCCTCAATGCTCTTCTGGCTTGGCCCCAGTTAGCAACTCGGGGGTTCATCAGGTTCCAGTCGGACAACATCACGACTGTAGCTTATATCAACCATCAGGGAGGGACAAGAAGCTCCCTAGCAATGATGGAAGTATCGAAGATAATTCGCTGGGCAGAGTCTCACTCTTGCCACCTGTCTGCAATCCACATCCCGGGAGTGGAGAACTGGGAGGCGGATTTCTTAAGTCGTCAGACTTTTCATCCGGGGGAGTGGGAACTTCATCCAGAGGTCTTTGCCCAAATACTTCCACGTTGGGGCAAACCAGAGATAGATCTCATGGCGTCTCGACAGAACGCCAAGCTTCCGCGCTACGGGTCCAGATCCAGGGATCCGGGAGCGGTCCTGATAGATGCCTTGACAGCACCATGGACCTTCAGGATGGCTTATGTGTTTCCACCTTTCCCGATGCTTCCTCGATTGATTGCCAGAATCAAACAGGAGAAAGCATCAGTGATTCTAATAGCGCCTGCATGGCCACGCAGGACTTGGTATACAGATCTGGTGGACATGTCATTCTGACCACCTTGGTCGTTACCTCTGAAACAGGACCTTCTGATTCAGGGTCCTTTCAAACATCAAAATCTAACTTCTCTGAAGCTGACTGCTTGGAAATTGAACGCTTGATCTTATCAAAGCGTGGTTTTTCTGAGTCAGTTATTGATACCTTAATACAGGCTAGGAAGCCTGTCACCAGAAAGATTTACCATAAAATATGGCGTAAATACCTATATTGGTGCGAATCCAAAGGTTACTCTTGGAGTAAGGTTAGGATTCCTAGGATATTGTCTTTTCTACAAGAAGGTTTAGAAAAGGGGTTATCCGCTAGTTCCTTAAAGGGACAGATCTCAGCTCTGTCCATTCTGTTACACAAGCGTCTGTCAGAAGTTCCAGACGTTCAGGCTTTTTGTCAGGCTTTGGCCAGGATTAAACCTGTGTTTAAAGCTGTGGCTCCACCATGGAGTTTAAACCTTGTTCTTAACGTTTTACAGGGTGTTCCGTTTGAACCCCTTCATTCCATTGATATAAAGTTGTTATCTTGGAAAGTTCTATTTTTAATGGCTATTTCCTCGGCTCGAAGAGTCTCTGAGTTATCAGCCTTACATTGTGATTCTCCTTATTTGATTTTTCACTCGGATAAGGTAGTTCTGCGTACTAAGCCTGGGTTCTTACCTAAGGTAGTCACTAACAGGAATATCAATCAGGAGATTGTTGTTCCATCCTTGTGCCCAAATCCTTCTTCGAGGAAGGAACGTCTTTTGCACAATCTGGATGTAGTTAGTGCCCTTAAATTTTATTTACAGGCAACTAAAGATTTTCGACAAACGTCTTCCCTGTTTGTCGTTTACTCTGGTCAGAGGAGAGGTCAAAAAGCTTCTGCTACCTCTCTCTCTTTTTGGCTTCGTAGCATAATTCGTTTAGCTTATGAGACTGCTGGACAGCAGCCTCCTGAAAGAATTACAGCTCATTCCACTAGAGCTGTGGCTTCCACTTGGGCCTTTAAGAATGAGGCCTCTGTTGAACAGATTTGCAAGGCTGCAACTTGGTCTTCGCTTCATACTTTTTCCAAATTTTACAAATTTGACACTTTTGCTTCCTCGGAGGCTATTTTTGGGAGAAAGGTTCTTCAGGCAGTGGTTCCTTCTGTATAAAGAGCCTGCCTATCCCTCCCGTCATCCGTGTACTTTTGCTTTGGTATTGGTATCCCACAAGTAATGATGACCCGTGGACTGATCACACTTAACAGAAGAAAACATAATTTATGCTTACCTGATAAATTCCTTTCTTCTGTAGTGTGATCAGTCCACGGCCCGCCCTGTTTTTTAAGGCAGGTAAATATTTTTTAAATTATACTCCAGTCACCACTACACCCTTGGCTTCTCCTTTCTCGTTGGTCCTTGGTCGAATGACTGGAGGTGACGTAGAGGGGAGGAGCTATATAGCAACTCTGCTGGGTGAATCCTCTTGCACTTCCTGTAGGGGAGCAGTTAATATCCCACAAGTAATGATGACCCGTGGACTGATCACACTACAGAAGAAAGGAATTTATCAGGTAAGCATAAATTATGTTTTTAACAGTTCACCATTGGCCCTAGCAGATTAGATGAGCTAAAAGGCTTTTCTAAACTAACATTACAGCATCAATTGCTTTATGGAGACTAAACACTTTACAGTTTTATTTCTTAAGTGTGTACATACAGGCTAATCCTTGCTTTGAATACATCATTGTATCTAGCATTTATTTAGTATTTAATGTCCTCTTAAAGGGACACTCAATCAAAATTAAACTTTCATTATTCAGATAGAGCATGCCATTTTAAACAACTTTCCAATTTACTTCCATTAAAAAAATGTGCACAGTATTTTTATATTTAAACTTTTTGAGTCACCAGGTCCTACTGAGCATGTGCAAGAATAAGTGTGTATGCATTTGTGAATGGCTGATGGCTGTCACATGGTATGTGTATGCATTTGTGATGGGCTGATGGCTGTCACATGGTACAGGGGGAGTGGAAAAAGACATAACTTAAAATTGTCAGAAAAAAAATCTACTACTCATTTGAAATTTAGACTAAGTGCTATTGCATTGTGTTGTTATCTTGCATTTGTTGATTATGAAAATCTACTGTGTTGACGGGTCCTTTAAGAGATTATTTAGATATTAAAATGCTTATAAATACATAATTTTCTGCAGGCTTCCAATAGGTTAACATATCAACAGATTCTGAATGTTATTAGAACAGGTTAATGTCTTGTTTACTGCCATTGGTTTTTAACCACCACTTTCCTTATTTGAAGGAGCCAATGTGGTCTTGAGTCTAGAAATGATGGAGCTTACCACTGTACCAATATTCATTGTTTAGCATCAGTGCTCTTTCAGGTTCAGAACTGAAACATGCTGATTTTTAGTTTTAAATTCTAGGAAAAAGGGGCAAAATAATGAAAGTATATTGCTAAGTGGTCTTACTGTGCATACCTATGCATTTTATATTACAATGCGTTTACTGTCTCGCTAACCGTTTCTCTGCAATATAATTAGATTTTCCTTTAAAGTATTTTTGTTCCTATGTAAAGCACTTCCATAGTTGCCAACAGTCCCTGGATTTTGTTGTATGTATCTGGAAATGCCCCCTCCAGATTATTTGGAGGGCTACAGCTAAGATGGGGCATGTGACACAAGTTGTGTATTTAACTCTAATTCACTCCTACTGGAATATTAGTGGTGGTGTTGTTACTGAATGGGTTCACATATTATTTGTCTGCCTTATTTTGAAGCTGTCTTGGCACAATATGCCCAGAAACTGGTATTGTCAATATTATGGGATAGGTGTAAGAGCTTGGTGCTGTCATTTTATAATAAACGATGGACACGTCTGAAGTTATACTACTGCGATCAAAACACACCCATTTGATAGTACAACTGAGTGGGCAGAGCTGTTGATCAGTAAGTTACTATTATTTCGGTAACCTGCTTGCTCAGTTGTAAAGTGTCCCTGGAAATGTTTTTGAAACGTTTGGCAAACATGCACTTAAGTTTTTTAGGTGTTAAAAATACAGCTCCTCCCTCTCAAATACCTAGATTATAGATTAAATAACCAATTTTAAAGCGGTCTTGATTGTCATGGTATAATGTTACCATGGTATATAATATTGGAATTACTATTGCAATAGATTTTTATCATTTTTTTTTTCTCCTTTTAAGTGTGGTCAGTCCACGGGTCATCATTACTTCTGGGATATTAACTCCTCCCCAACAGGAAGTGCAAGAGGATCACCCAGCAGAGCTGCTATATAGCTCCTCCCCTCTGTCACGCCCAGTCATTCTCTTGCACCCAACTAATAGATAGGATGTGTGAGAGGACTGTGGTGATTATACTTAGTTTTTATATCTTCAATCAAAAGTTTGTTATTTTAAAACAGCACCGGAGTGTGTTGTTCCTTCTCAGGTAGAATTTGAAGAAGAATCTACCTGAGTTTTTGTATGATTTTAGCCGGCGTAGTTAAGATCATTTTGCTGTTCTCGGCCATCTGAGGAGTGAGGTAAACTTCAGATCAGGGGACAGCGGGCAGGTTCACCTGCAAAGAGGTATGTAGCAGCATATTATTTTCTGAGGAATGGAATTGACTGAGAAAATACTGCCAATACCTATATAATGTAAGTTCAGCCTTAAATGCAGTAGTAGCAACTGGTATCAGGCTGTCATGTATGTATATTTACACTTCAGTATTCTGGGGAATGGCACTTCACTGGGATAATACTGTATGCATAAAACTTTAGCCTAACTTGCAGTGAGAACGACTAGCAGCAGGCTTTCTAATAACACTTCATTTATTTGATGTTAAACGTTTTGCTGGCATGTTAAATCGTTTAATTATCTGAGGTACTGGGTGAAAAATTGTTTTGGGCACTGTTTTTTTCCACTTGGCGGTCGTTTTACTTAATTTAAGACAGTTTACTGATCTCCCTCACTGTTGTGTGTGAGGGGGAGGGGCCTATTTTGGCGCTTTTGCTACGCATCAGAAATTCAGTCACAAGTCTGTTTTCTTCCCTGCATGATCCGGATCGTCTCTACAGAGCTCAAGGGTCTTCAAAAATTATTTTGAGGGAGGTAATCACTCACAGCAGACCTGTGAGATTGTGCTTTGACTGTGATAAACGTTTATATTCTGTACATTTTTTCTGCTATTTAAGGGTTAGTTATCCATTGCTAATGGGGGCAATCCTTTGCTAAAATTGTGTTTTTACCGGAAAGAATTTGATGTTATAGTTTCTCCAGTTTATTGTTACTCAACTGTCATAACTTTTTTTCTGTGCTTCTTAAAGGCACAGTACGTTTTTCATATTATTTGTAAATTGAGTTGAAAAGTATTTCCAAGTTTGCTAGTTTAATTGCTAGTGTGTTAAACATGTCTGACTCAGAGGAATATCTCTGTGCTATATGTGCTAAAGCCAAAGTGGAGCCCAATAGAAATTTATGTACTAATTGCATTGATGCTACTTTAAATAAAAGTCAATCTGTACAAATTGAACATCATTCACCAAACAACGAGGGGAAAGTTATGCCGACTAACTCGCCTCACGTGTCAGTACCTGCATCTCCCGCTCGGGAGGTGCGTGATATTGTAACGCTGAGTACTTCAGGGCGGCCATTACAAATCACATTACAGGACATGGCTAATGTTATGACTGAAGTTTTATCTAAATTACCAGAACTTAGAGGTAAGCGTGATCACTCTGGGGTGAGAACAGAGTGCGCTGATAATAATAGGGCCATGTCAGATACTGCGTCACAGTATGCAGAACATGAGGACGGAGAGCTTCAATCTGCAGGTGACGGTTCTGATCCCAATAGAGTGGATTCAGACATTTCTAATTTTAAGTTTAAGCTTGAAAACCTCCGTGTACTGCTAGGGGAGGTATTAGCGGCTCTGAATGATTGTAACACCGTTGCAATCCCAGAGAAATTATGTAGGCTGGATAGATACTATGCGGTACCGGCGAGTACTGACGTATTTCCTATACCTAAGAGGCTTACAGAGATAATTACTAAGGAGTGGGATATGCCCGGTGTACCCTTTTCCCCCCCTCCTGTATTTAGAAAAATGTTTCCAATAGACGCCACCACACGGGACTTATGGCAGACGGTCCCTAAGGTGGAGGGAGCGGTTTCTACTCTGGCTAAGCGTACCACTATCCCGGTGGAGGATAGCTGTGCCTTTTCAGATCCAATGGATAAAAAATTAGAGGGTTACCTTAAGAAAATGTTTGTTCAACAAGGTTTTATATTGCAACCCCTTGCATGTATTGCGTCTGTCACGGCCGCGGCCGAGACTCTTGACTCAATAACTATAGATGAGATTTCAAACAAGCTTAAAACACTTAAGCTAGCTAATTCATTTGTTTCAGATGCCGTAGTACATTTAACTAAACTTACGGCTAAGAATTCCGGATTCGCCATTCAGGCACGCAGAGCACTGTGGCTAAAATCCTGGTCAGCTGACGTTACTTCTAAATCTAAATTACTTAACATACCTTTCAAAGGGCAGACCTTATTCGGGCCCGGTTTGAAAGAAATTATCGCTGACATTACAGGAGGTAAAGGCCATGCCCTGCCTCAAGACAGAGCCAAACCTAGGGCTAGACAGTCTAATTTTAGTTCCTTTCGTAATTTCAAGGCAGGAGCAGTATCAACTTCCTCTGCACCAAAACAGGAAGGAGCTGTTGCTCGCTACAGACAAGGCTGGAAACCTAACCAGTCCTGGAACAAGGGCAAGCAGGCCAGAAAACCTGCTGCTGCCCCTAAGACAGCATGAATTGAGGGCCCCCGATCCGGGAACGGATCTAGTGGGGGGCAGACTTTCTCTCTTCGCCCAGGCTTGGGCAAGAGATGTCCAGGATCCCTGGGCGTTAGAGATCATATCTCAGGGATATCTTCTGGACTTCAAATCCTCTCCCCCAAAAGGGAGATTTCATCTGTCAAGGTTGTCAACAAACCAAATAAAGAAAGAGGCGTTTCTACGCTGTGTACAAGATCTTTTACTAATGGGAGTGATCCATCCGGTTCCGCGGTCGGAACACGGACAGGGGTTTTACTCAAATCTGTTTGTGGTTCCCAAGAAAGAGGGAACCTTCAGACCAATCTTGGATTTAAAGATCCTAAACAAATTCCTAAGAGTTCCATCGTTCAAAATGGAAACTATTCGGACAATCCTACCCATGATCCAAAAGGGTCAGTACATGACCACAGTGGATTTAAAGGATGCTTACCTTTACATACCGATTCACAGAGATCATTACCGGTATCTAAGGTTTGCCTTCCTAGACAGGCATTACCAGTTTGTAGCTCTTCCATTCGGATTGGCTACGGCTCCAAGAATCTTCACAAAGGTTCTGGGTGCTCTTCTGGCGGTACTAAGACCGCGAGGAATTTCGGTAGCTCCGTACCTAGACGACATTCTGATACAAGCTTCAAGCTTTCAAACTGCCAAGTCTCATACAGAGTTAGTACTGGCATTTCTAAGGTCGCATGGGTGGAAGGTGAACGAAGAGAAGAGTTCTCTCTTTCCACACACAAGAGTTCCCTTCTTGGGGACTCTTATAGATTCTGTAGAAATGAAGATCTACCTGACAGAAGACAGGTTAACAAAGCTTCAAAATGCTTGCCGTGTCCTTCATTCCATTCAACACCCGTCAGTGGCTCAATGCATGGAGGTGATCGGCTTAATGGTAGCGGCAATGGACATAGTACCCTTTGCACGCCTACATCTCAGACCGCTGCAATTGTGCATGCTAAGTCAGTGGAATGGGGATTACTCAGATTTGTCCCCTACTCTGAATCTGGATCAAGAGACCAGAAATTCTCTTCTATGGTGGCTTTCTTGGCCACATCTGTCCAGGGGGATGCCATTCAGCAGGCCAGATTGGACAATTGTAACAACAGACGCCAGCCTACTAGGTTGGGGCGCTGTCTGGAATTCTCTGAAGGCTCAGGGATCATGGACTCAGGAGGAGAGTCTCCTGCCAATAAACATTCTGGAATTGAGAGCAGTTCTCAATGCCCTTCTGGCTTGGCCCCAGTTAACAACTCGGGGGTTCATCAGGTTTCAGTCGGACAACATCACGACTGTAGCTTACATCAACCATCAAGGAGGGACAAGAAGCTCCCTAGCGATGATGGAAGTATCAAAGATAATTCGCTGGGCAGAGTCTCACTCTTGCCACCTATCAGCAATCCACATCCCGGGAGTGGAGAACTGGGAGGCGGATTTCCTAAGTCGTCAGACTTTTCATCCGGGGGAGTGGGAACTTCATCCGGAGGTCTTTGCCCAAATACTTCGACGTTGGGGCAAACCAGAGATAGATATCATGGCGTCTCGACAGAACGCCAAGCTTCCTTGTTACGGGTCCAGATCCAGGGATCCGGGAGCGGTCCTGGTAGATGCTTTGACAGCACCTTGGACCTTCGGGATGGCTTATGTGTTTCCACCCTTCCCGATGCTTCCTCGATTGATTGCCAGGATCAAACAGGAGAGAGCATCTGTGATTCTAATAGCGCCTGCGTGGCCACGCAGGACCTGGTATGCAGATCTAGTGGACATGTCATCCTGTCCACCTTGGTCTCTGCCTCTGAGACAGGACCTTCTGATCCAGGGTCCTTTCAAACATCAAAATCTAATTTCTCTGAAGCTGACTGCCTGGAAATTGAACGCTTGATTTTATCAAAACGTGGATTTTCTGAGTCAGTAATTGATACCTTAATACAGGCTAGGAAGCCTGTTACCAGAAAGATTTACCATAAAATATGGCGTAAATACTTATATTGGTGCGAATCCAAAAGTTACTCATGGAGTAAGGTTAGGATTCCTAGGATATTGTCTTTTCTACAAGAAGGTTTAGAAAAGGGTTTATCCCCTAGTTCCTTAAAGGGACAGATCTCAGCTCTGTCCATTCTTTTACACAAACGTCTGTCAGAAGTTCCAGACGTTCAGGCTTTTTGTCAGGCTTTGGCCAGGATTAAGCCTGTGTTTAAAACTGTTGCTCCACCATGGAGTTTAAACTTAGTTCTTAACGTTTTACAGGGTGTTCCGTTTGAACCCCTCCATTCCATTGATATCAAATTGTTATCTTGGAAAGTTCTGTTTTTAATGGCTATTTCCTCGGCTCGAAGAGTCTGAGTTATCTGCCTTACATTGTGATTTTCCTTATCTGATTTTTCATTCAGACAAGGTAGTTCTGCGTACTAAACCTGGGTTCTTACCTAAGGTGGTCACTAACAGGAATATCAATCAAGAGATTGTTGTTCCATCTTTGTGTCCTAATCCTTCTTCAAAGAAGGAACGTCTTCTACACAATCTAGATGTAGTCCGTGCCCTGAAATTTTATTTACAGGCAACTAAAGATTTTCGACAAACATCTTCCCTGTTTGTCATTTATTCTGGTCAGAGGAGAGGTCAAAAAGCTTCTGCTACCTCTCTCTCTTTTTGGCTTCGTAGCATAATACGTTTAGCTTATGAGACTGCTGGACAGCAGCCTCCTGAAAGAATTACAGCTCATTCTACTAGAGCTGTGGCTTCCACTTGGGCCTTTAAGAATGAGGCCTCTGTTGAACAGATTTGCAAGGCTGCAACTTGGTCTTCTCTTCATACTTTTTCCAAATTTTACAAATTTGACACTTTTGCTTCTTCGGAGGCTGTTTTTGGGAGACAGGTTCTTCAGGCAGTGGTTCCTTCCGTATAAAGATCCTGCCTGTCCCTCCCGTCATCCGTGTACTTTAGCTTTGGTATTGGTATCCCAGAAGTAATGATGACCCGTGGACTGACCACACTTAACAGGAGAAAACATAATTTATGCTTACCTGATAAATTCCTTTCTCCTGTAGTGTGGTCAGTCCACGGCCCGCCCTGTTTTTTATGGCAGGTCTAAATTTTTAAATTATACTCCAGTCACCACTGCACCCTTTGGCTTCTCCTTTCTCGTTGGTTCTCGGTCGAATGACTGGGTGTGACGTAGAGGGGAGGAGCTATATAGCAGCTCTGCTGGGTGATCCTCTTGCACTTCCTGTTGGGGAGGAGTTAATATCCCAGAAGTAATGATGACCCGTGGACTGACCACACTACAGGAGAAAGGAATTTATCAGGTAAGCATAAATTATGTTTGTTTTTTTTAGTAGCCTACAATTCAGAATAATATCTCAATCTTTTATTTTTGGCTTGTTAAGAGCATTGATTTAAGTCTCCATTTACCTTTTTATAAAGTGACCTTCACAATATGAGGTTTTATTTGCTGCATTGTCAGTCATTATGATTTTTAGTTGACTAACCACTTCAGCTAAAATATTGCACAGCATGGCAGTTTTAATAAAATGCACAATTTCCTACATACATCACCGGTAAGTACACTATGGGACGTGTGTATTTCTTTTCAGTGAGACCTTGTTTATAACCTTCTGTATCTCTGACTTTATGGGCATTAGCTGTATCCTACTGAGAATACATTTTGAAAAGAATGTATCATCTATGACTTTTTCCTTAATCAAATTGGAGAAATAGGATTGGGTAACTAATGAGTCTATGCACGTAACTAGATAAGAAAAATCCATAGATCTGCTTTATGTGCAGAAAGCCAGACCCTAATTATGTACAAGCATTACACAGGAAGCAATTGTAGTTTAATGATGTATTGTCTATTGAGATGACTTTTTTTTTCTTTCTCTTATTATAATTCAATAAATAGAGCGGAAGTCTAATGCTCGCTAATAATAATCATGGCCATATTGCGTAGTTTATTTTTTAAGGAATGGATCAATTCAGATATGCTCACCATGCCGTTTGGGTGACTTGGTTTCAATCATTTAGATTTCCCATCAGTTTAAAGTGATATGAAACCCAACATTTTTCTTTTATGTTTCAGATAGAGAATGCAATTTTGAACAACTTTCTAATTTGCTTTCTGGAGCTTTATATGGCAGATGCTTTGCAAGAACACTAGAGGGCAGCACTGTTTCCTGCTATTTAGTGCTACAGATGCCTACCTAGGTATATATCCAATACAGAATATCATGGGAACAAGCAAATAGAAGTAAATTGGAAATGTTTAAAAGGGATAAAACAAGTTGGGATAGAAACAAAATATATGTACTTTATAATTACTTTACCTGCAAATGTATACTAAAGTGCCTCACCATTAACCCTTTCAAGTAGCCCTTTTAGGATAAACACAGATCTCAACATGTTTTATGGCACTTTAATATGAGAAACCTCAAACTTTTGTGATTCAGACAGAGCATACTATTTTAAATTAGTTTTTAATTAAATTGGTTTTATTTTATCAGGTCCATAATCTCTTTCCTCTGTTCTCTCTCCTATCTCATAAGGCCAGTATGCTATTGCATATTTACTGTCTTAATTTCTTAAAGGTACAGTAAAGTTCAAATTAAACTTTAATAATTTAGATAGGGCATGTAATTTTTTAAACAACTTTCCAATTTACTTTTATCATCAAATTTGCTTTGTTCTTTTGGTATTCTTAGTTGAAAGCTAAACCTAGGTAGGCTCATATGCCAATATCTAAGCACTTGAAGGCAGACTTCAGGAAATGCTACAGGCGTATGATTTATGTATTGTGCTGTATACATTAATTACTACTCTGGATACATTTTAATTTATTTAATGTAAATGTTTAATCCAGTAATATTGATATTTCAGTGACTACCTTTTGCTAAAATGTTCTTCTGGTAGGTAATTAGATGTCAAAATTCAAAAGCAATAATTACTGCAAGCTAATTTTCCTGTAACACTTCTAAAGGCTTAGAATGACTTCTTAAGGCTTATGCTAAGCATATTAATTTTCTTGGCAAGCCTTGTGCTTACCTCTCTGTACATATATACATAAAGAGAGAACTCTCAATGTATTGTGAAAACTGAGCAAACTTTTGTGAACAATTCTTTTTTTTTATTATAGATTTTATTTATAATCTGCATAAAAGTTTCCACTTGAAGGAGGCAAATAGAAATGAAGTGTATATTATTCATTTGGATCTGTAGCACACTTGTGCTAGTTCAGTAAGCTGTCTCTTTAACCTTGCCTCTAGCTGTGTCTGACATTAACCTTTCTGACTAAATGCTGAACCATCTCATTTAATGTGGTGCAGTTCACATGATTAGCTCATTCTGCTAACAAACTGCGTGTTTACCATTCCATATGCTATTTATGACATTAGTTGCAAGGTTGATAGACTTGTCTAGCTGTGTAAGCCCACTTATTGAACTAAAAAAGCTTTAAAGGGATATGAAACCCAATTTTATTTCTTAAATCTGATAGAGCATGCAGTTTTAAGCAACTTTCAAATTTACTTGTATATCAATTTTTCTTCACTCTCTTGGTATCTTTTATTTGATAAAAGCAGGAATGTAAGCTTAGGAGTCGGCCCATTAATGGTTCAGACCCTGGGTAGCGCTTGCTGATGGGTGTCAACATTTAGAAAACATTTGGGTTTCATATACCTTTTTAACTGCTGCATGTGCAAAACCTTTAACCCAGTTACTTCACAGCCAAAGGAAAGCCACTGAGGATATTGATAATAAAAAGCAGTACAGTCATGGAACCCATTACATAGCGTGTTCAGGAGTAATGATGATTTTTATTAGTATAAAACTCATTTTTTATAAGTTGATACAAAGATTAATACATGAAAAGCTATTGAAAAAGGAAGGGCATGTTTCTACACAAACCTTTATGTACATACACACAGAGAGAGAGAGATGCGCTGAGACCCACCTTTCACATGTGTGTGCTATCTTTAAAAGTTTGGGAGTTAGAGAATCTTGACCTTGTAATTGTGGTTTGATTCATAATTTAGTGTGTTAGGCAAGGCCATGGGTGAAAGGGGCATTAATTAAATGTAAGATAGAACAATGTATTCAAAGCACTGTTGAGCCTAATAATATGCAGGTGTTTCAATATGGAAGCAATAAGTATAAAGTCTGTCTCCATAAAGTTGTGTGCCACCATATTGTAACCTTGATTGCCTATAAATCAAAGGACACTAACGTCAATATTAAACTTTCATGATTCAGATAGAGCACACAATTTTTAAGCAACTTTCCAATTCCCTTTCATTATAAAAAATGTGTAGTCTTTCCATCTTATTATGAGCAGAGTCCACGGCTTCATTCCTTACTTGTGGGAATACTGAACTTGGCCACCAGGAGAAGGCATAGACACCCCAGCCAAATGCTTAAATACCTCCCCCACTCCCCTCATCCCCCAGTCATTCTTTACCTTTCTTCACAGGAGGTTGGCAGAGAAGTGTCAGATATGGAGTAGTTCCTTAAGGAGGGTAGTACTCTTTGGAATGGTACTGGAGTTTTAAGTAGTCTTGTCAGCCTCTGTGAGAGCATTGACAAATGTTAGGGTCTTGAGATGCAGGGAGAGTCTCTCTGCGAACCTATCCAGACTCGTATTAACAGCTCCTAAGCAATCAGTGTTAACGAGTTTCACTGCCTGCTTCTATCACGCAAGTCCATGTCAGGAACGATGCTACAAGACTGTCAAACTTGAGAGGCTGTGTTTCTGTTCCACGGCATAGATTCCGGTAAGATTGTTTCATTTTTTTATACACATTTGATAACGCAAAAAGACAGGGTCACAGAGTGACTCATTTTATCTGAATGGAATTGAGGGCTAATGTCTCTGGAAGGGGATTATTGAACAGGAGGGATTAATCACATATTTTTAATATCGTGTTTATGCTGTGAGATGTGGCTCGGGCAGATGTTGGAACGTACAGGTTTTACTTTAATTTTGGAATGCTGCGCAGCCAGTTAGGCTTGGCACGCTTTTAGTGGTGCAGGGGCGGTCCTGCATGGCGCACCATGTGATTGGGTGTGGTCACAGTGATTCTTTTCTTCCTGACCGTGCGGTGTCTGCAGATGAAGCGGTTTCTCTCTTGGGCCTGGGTAATAGGAGGTGGTGAGTGCCCTAGCCATTGGGGGTATAAAGGTGCCAAGCTATTGAGGATTCTGATACTTTAGAGCAGTGCTTTCCAAACTGTGTGTCGGGACACGCTAGTGTGTCGGCAGGAGTGTGTTGGTGTGTCCCTGCTTCAGCACAAATTTTTTTACATTTATTTATTTTTTGAGTTTCTGACTTTCTGCCTGCCTGCTACGCATATCACATGGTTGACGCGTGATTGATACCTTGTGGGTCACAGATCATCCTAACCAATTGGCACAGCTCAGTGGGAACTGAAACTATTCCTATTGGCGGCTTTAGCGGCACATTGGCTCCTGACTGCACGTTTAGTCTCCTTAATTGGCTCGTGACTGCATGTGTAGTCATTGAGCAGGACAGCAGTGTGTATGCAGCGTGGGCAGTAGTTAATCGGACTCACCGAGCTCTGAGGACGGCAGCTTAAACGCTGAGCTGAAGTCAGAAGTCAGAGGGTTTTTTTTGCAACTAGCTCCCAGTAGTGCATTGCTGCTCCTGCTCTTGATATATGGATAGGAAGTGGAAACTTAAAAATGCTTGATGATGAAATGCGAGTGTCTTTATCTAATATTCCACTAAATATTCAGAAATTGTGTTCATCCCATTAACCTCATACATCCCATTAAAATAGTAAGTAGCTATTGGTGTTATTAAACTTTTTTTTAATTCTTGCACATACATGCTGTTACTTGTAAATTTCATTATTATATCATTTATGTATGTGTCTGTATCTCTTAAAACAAGTTAGTTTAACCTCCTTTTTGCTAGTACAACTGATTTAATTACTGTGTCGCGAAATGATGTAGGTCTAAAAAGTGTGTCACCAACATGAAAAGTTTGGAAAGCTCTGCTTTAGAGGGTACTCCCGCTTTACCTAAAGCTAATGCCTGTCTATATTGTGAAAAGGCCACGTATACCCGCCTGCTCAATTATGTTCCACATGCCTTGATAAAGTAATCTTATCAAAGAAAGCTAATTTGTTTATTACTGCTGAGCCTTCTACCTCTGAGGAGTCTCCGTCCCGTGAGGTGCGCACCCTACGTTTATCTCCTAATACACATGCAGCTTCCCGTAGCACACCTATTCCTCCATCAGGAGGGGCCCTTTTACAGCCAGACTTTACTGAACAGTTACAGACGGCAGTGTCTGTGGCCTTTAGTGATTTACCTCACACTGCTAAGCGCAAGCAAAAGGTTAAATATTGCTATCCTTCCCAGGGGTCATCTACTAGCTTATTGGATTTATCTGATACAAGATTATCAGAGGATGAAGACGCCTCTGATACTTCAGAGAATGCTCTTTCTGGGTCGGAATCTGCTGCCTCCAGCTGCGGAGGAACCAGACTTTAGATTTAGGATTGAACACTTACGCTTTCTGCTAAAGGAAGTTTTGGCTACTTTGGAGGTTCCAGAACCTTAATTACCTGAGGAATCTTGTATTCCTAAATTAGATAAACTCTACAAGGACAGTGTTGTACCATAGACTTTCCCGGTTCCCATAAAGATGGCGAACATTATTAAGAATGAATGGGAAAGACTTGGTTCTTCTCTTTCCCCTTCTTCCTTTAAGAAATTGTTCCCGGTTCCGGACTCTCAGTTGGAGTTGTGGGGTTCCGTCCCTAAAGTAGACGGTGCTATCTCCACGCTTGCTAAACGCACTACTACGTCTAAAGAGCCCATGGATAAGAAGCTGGAAACTCTATTAAGAAAAATGTTTCAGCATACAGGATATTTGTTCCAACGGGCAGCAGTGGTTGCGGGAGCGACTATCTACTGGTGCGACTCCTTTTTTGAGCTGATCTAGATGGAGGGTCACCTCGACACGATCCTGGAAAGAATTATGGCCTTAAGGGTAGCTAATTCTTTTATTTGTGATGCAAATATGCAGATTATTCACCTGATCCGCACTGTCGGATCAGGTCCGACAGACCTTGATAACTAGAGGCCAAAGAATTAACTATAACGTTGTGCTGCCTATAACATATCCAGCAATCCATAATAGTAGCTCTGTTTATTCTCAAGCAGTCTGGCTTATGTAGTATTTCATTATCTAGGGCAGTATCAGGTTTGATACACACATTGATATAAGCTGCTTCAAGCCTTAACTTTAAGATATAAAAAAATATTAATATGACATTATAGAATTTATTAGTGACATTATCCTTACTAATTCCAGTGTTTCCTTTTAATTACTTATTTATTTTTTATTATCCAAGAGTTATGCTAGCAGTAAACAAATTGTGCTGAAACTGGTCATAAATTAACTGAATGAGAAATTACGAATCACTTTTGTAAGACTTTATTTACCGAAAGCAGATTTTTTTTGGGGGGGCGGGGTGGGGGTATTTTCAGGTTAGCCAATATTGCTTATTATATTTTTAATGGAGTCTTTAAATATCATCCCAGTGGACAGTGTCTTATTTGTGCAATTGCTTTAACCCCTTCACTACTGGGAATTTCAGAGAAGAACATGCCCAAAATACCAGAGTTTTTAGCATTTTTGCTATCCCTCCATTTAAACAGAAATAGAGCCTTCCTTTTTTATTTACCTGTCTAAAACTATATATATTTTTAAGCAGGCATCCCAAGTTATTGATCTAGGCCAAATTTTGTATATTTAATGCCACCATTTCACTGCCAAATGTGATTATATGAATTTATTTATGTTTACTTTTTCACAAACTGGGTTTCTCATGTAAACTATTTACATACTGCTTGTGCAATCATGGCACAAATGATTGTAAAAGTTTCTCTGGGATCCCATTTTTTCAGAAATAGCAGATATGCATGGCTTTGCCACTGGTTTTTGGTAATTAGAATGCCGATAATTGCAGCTGTGCATCAGACTTCTATTATTCCTGATAGTGAAGGGGTTAATCAGGTAGCTTGTAAGGTTAATTTTAGCTGCAGTGTAGAGATTACTCTCCCACCTGACACCTCACACCCCCTTCTTCCCTCCTTTACCCCCCACTGGTCACCACTATCTTAGGTACTGGCAGATAGTCTGCCAGTATGCAGTTTAGTTTTTTATTATTATTATTATTATTTTTATATTCATTTTGTTTTTTCTGCAGTGTAGGTATCCTCCTCCCACTTCCCTGACTCCTCCAAATAGCTCTCTAACCCTCCCACTAACTGCTGCCATCTTTAGTATGGCAGCTGTCTGCCAGTACCTATATGTATATAAAAAAGTAACAAATGTTTTGTTTTATTGTTAATCTATGCTGAAGAGATACCTAGATAGGCATCAGGGGCACTACATGGCAGGAAATAGTGCTGCAATCAAATGAATAACATTCTTGCAAAACTAAATCCCATGCTCAATCTGAATCATCAAAGAAAAAATTTGGGTTTCATATCCTTTTAAATATATTAACCAGAGAATGTTAGTGGTTTCAGTTTACATCTCTCATATTACAAGGGGTGAGTTATGTGTAGCGCGGAAACGCAACACACAATAGCCCTAAAAAACTAAAGTAACCTGTTAGGGCTAGAATAAAAGGATAACAAAACAATGTATAATATATTAAAATAAAGTGGTTCACACACATACTGTATATACATATTACATTTAAAATATAAAGGTTTTTATTTATTAATAAGTGTTATAACAGTTATTTAAAAGGCTCAATGTTGTGTGTGTGTGTGTGTTTATACTGTATGTGTGTGTATATATGTGTGAGTCTGTATGGCTATGTGTGTGTGTATATGTATGTGTTCCTGTATATATTTATATTCTGTCTTTTTTTATATATACACATAGAGGGATATTTATCAAGCTGTCAACCGCAAATACGCCGGAATTCCGCAGCGTATTTGTGGCGAGCCTGATTCGACCCATTTATCAAAGCCTACAGACCAGCAAAAGTTGAAATTTGTGACCTAACATACGATCCGCCGGTCTCAATCCGACACAGATCGATGCTTACGTCATTACCGATGTTCCGAATAGAAATTCGGCACTATCTGACAACTTTTGCAAGTTATCAAACTTCTAACAGGTACGCTCGCCACTATTCCGGCCCAGCGTACCTGGTTTTCAATCCACCACCCTGGAGGCCGCAGATGCCATAGGCATCAATGGGAGTCTGAAAGCAGCGAAAGCTTATGTTCGATGCTGCCCGATATCCCATTGAGTTCTATGGTAGTAAACAAGTTACGTTTACACCTAACATGTTCCCTGAGTCAAAACACCCCTAATCTGCCGCCCCGACATCGCCGCCTCCTACATAATGTTATTAACCCCTATCCCGCCGCTCCCGGAGCCCACCGCAACTCAAATGTATTAACCCCTATCCCACTGCAACTCTAATAAAGTTATTAACCCTTATCCTGCCGCTCCCGGACCCCTCCGCAACTAAATAAATGTATTAACCCCTAAACCCCTGGCCTCCCACATCACTACCACTTACTAAACCTATTAACCCCTAAACCGCCAGCCCCCCACATCGCCATAAACTTAACTCATCCCTATCTTATAATACATTTAAACTTACCTTTAGAATTAAAATAAACTATATTAAACTACTAATTAACCTACCCTAACTATTATCCTACAATTACATTAAACTATATTAAACTATTAATTAACTTACCCTAACTATTATACTAAAATTACATTAAACTAACAATTAAATTAACTATATTACATATTTACAAACCAAACCCTACTCAAGTTATTTAAATCTACTATAATCTATGGCTGATTGGAATAGCCAATAGAATGCGAGCTTAATCCTATTGGTTGATTGCAACAGCCAATATGATTTTTTCCACCTTAATTCCTATTGGCTGATAGAATACTATCAGCCAATCCGAATGTAAGGGACGCCATCTTGAATTACATAATTTAAAGGGAAACTTCATTCTGCAACAGACGTCGGAAGAAGAGGATGCTCTGCGCCAGATGTCTTGAAGATGAAGCCGCTTCTCGCTGGATGGATAAAGATAGAAGATGCCCGCTTGGATGAAGACTTCTGCCGGCTTCGCTGAGGACTTCTTCCGCTTGGATGAGGATGGATGTCCGGTCTTTGAAAACTGTAAGTGGATCTTCGGGGGTTAGTGTTAGGTTTTTTTTAAGGGTTTATTGGGTGGGTTTTAATTTTAGGTTAGGGACTTTGGGCTGAAAAAGAGAAATGCCCATACAAATGCCCTCTTCAGGGCAATCGGCTACTGTCCTTTATGGGATTTTAATATCCCGTACACAATCTTTTTCCTAAAAAGAAAAGACACAGCAAAAGCTAAAAACAAGTTTATATAACAAACACCCACTATTTTACAGTATAATACATACATATAACACAAGCCCTATACTTTCCTATGGAAGGCGCATCATTACTGGTCAGCCCACTTTTGTAACGTTACACCAAGCGGGCAATTTTGCAAGACTGGCGAGACTGAAATGATCATTTCTCACAGACCAGAAGATCCTATGAACTTCCGGCCTACAGTGAGAGGTCTTGCGTAAAATTGGTTTTTGATCATTTTTTTTTTTCTCGTTGATTGGAGATCTTCCAACAGCCTTTTATATCAAAAGAAAGTAAAAAATAAAATGTCACTGTTGCTAATAACTCATAATATAATATCATGTCACATACCTACCACATGTTCTTAAATAGTGCTGTGTAATAATAGCCACAGAGATTTTGAAACAGACTTGTGACTGGCACATGATTGAGGAAGATATAGTAAGAAAAAGGAAAACAGAAGTGAGATCAGTAAATTACACATATATACAGGAAAAGAAATGATTTAATTGGGCCACTTATCTTTGTAAATGCAGCTTGGTAAATATGTGAGAATTTTCAGTCATTCTTCAAGTGCTGGTGTCATGAAATATAAGGATGGGCAGATTTTGGAATTTTCACATTTTAAATAGGTGAATATTCCCCCTTTAAGGGACAGTCAAGTCAAAATTTAAAGGGACATAAAACAAGTTGGGATAGAGACAAAATATAATATTTACTTTACCTGCAAATTTATACTGCAGTGCCTCGCCATTAACACTTTCTTTTAAGTGCCCGAATTGTACAGCTCTAACTCCCCCCAGACAATTCCTTTTATGGCTGCATCTATATCCACCAATGGTATGGTAGAATGTATTATCTGCTGGAGCATGCCTAGAAGCAAATAAGCTGCTGTGAACTCGGTTAAAATACAATGCCTGTGTTTCTGATGTTAAACACTGATAGGGGGTGGGGTGTGGATCGGTCTACTCCAAAAAGCACAGCTATGTAAGTCACTTTGCTTATTTTTGAAAATTGGTTTAAAATACTTGCCGTCAAGTTTTAAACAATTTTTTATGCAAACTAGTTTTACTTAATTAGCCCTTATTAGAATATGCACAGATCTCAACGTTTTTTATGGCACTTTAAACTTTTCAATATACTTCAAAGATTCACATATAATTCACAGTATATGCATAATGGGATTGGCTGATGACAGTCGCATGATGCATTAGGAAGGAAAATGTAACCAACTTTGGCATTTGTCAGAAAAAAATCTACTACTGGTTTTGAAATTTAAATTGTGCTTTTGCGTTTATTATGAGGCTACTGTGTTTAGTGGTCCTGTTTTGATATTGACTTTTTCTCCTGTTAAGTGTAGTCAGTCCACGGGTCATCCATTACTTATGGGATTATATCTCCTCCCTAACAGGAAGTGCAAGAGGATCACCCAAGCAGAGCTGCTATATAGCTCCTCCCCTCTACGTCATACCCAGTCATTCTCTTGCACCTAACTAATAGATAGGACGTGTGAGAGGACTGTGGTTGTTATACTTAGTTTTATTTCTTCAATCAAAAGTTTGTTATTTTAAACAGCACCGGAGTGTGTTGTTCTTCTCAGGCAGCATTAGAAGAAGAATCTACCTGAGTTTGTGTATGATCTTAGCGGTCGTAACTAAGATCCATTTTGCTGTTTCTCGGCCATTCTGAGGAGTGAGGTAACTTCAGAAAAGGGGACAGCGGGCAGGGTTCACCTGCAAGGAGGTATGTTGCAGTATATTATTTTCTAAGGAATGGAATTGACTGAGAAAATACTGCTGATACCGATGTAATGTAAGTGCAGCCTTAAATGCAGTAGTAGTGACTGGTATCAGGCTGATATGTATGTATGTTTACACTGAGGTATTTCTAGGGAATGGAACTTCACTAAGAAAATACTGTATACATTTAACTTATATTTGAGCCTCCACTGCAACGAAAGCGACTTGCAGCAGGCCTTTTAATAACATTTCATTATTTTATATTTAAAACGTTTACTGGCATGTTAATCGTTTTTTTCTGAGGTACTTGGTGATAAAACTTTATGGGCATTATTTTTCCACATGGCTGTCGTTTATTTATGAATAAAGTCAGTTTACTGAGCTTCCCCACTGTTGTTATGAGTGGGAGGGGCCTATTTTGGCGCTTTATTGCGCAGTAAAAATTCAGTCACAGTCTTCCTATTTCTTCCTCCATGATCCAGGACGTCTCTACAGAGCCCAGGAGTCTCCAAAACTTGTTTTGAGGGAGGTAATCACTCACAGCAGACCTGTGAGACTGTGCTTTGACTGTGATAAAAACGCTTATATTAAATTGTTATCCGTTTTTGGGGTACTAAGGGGTTAATCATCCATTTGCTGATGGGTGCAATCCTTTGCTAACTTAATGCATTTACTGTAAATTTGGTTGCTATAACTAATTTGGTTCATTGTTATTTCAACTGTGACAATTTTGTGTGCTTCTTAAAGGCACAGTAACGTTTTTTATATTGCTTGAAAATTGATTTGAAAAGTATTTTCCAAGCTTGCTAGTCTAATTGCTAGTTTGTTTAAACATGTCTGACACAGAGGAATCTCGTTGTGCAATATGTTTAAAGGCCAATGTGGAGCCCAATAGAAATTTGTGTACTAATTGCATTGATGCTACTTTGAATAAAAGCCAATCTGTACATGTAAAGAAAATTTCACCAGACAACGAGGGGGAAGTTATGCCGACTAACTCTCCTCACGTGTCAGTACCTTCGTCTCCCGCTCAGGAGGTGCGTGATATTGTGGCGCCAAGTACATCAGGGCGGCCCTTACAAATCACTTTGCAAGACATGGCTAATGTTATGACTGAAGTATTATCTAAATTGCCAGAACTTAGGGGTAAATGCGACCACTCTGGGGTGAGAACAGAGTGCGCTGATAATAATAGAGCCATGTCTGATACTGCGTCACAATTTGCAGAACGTGAGGACGGAGAGCTTCATTCTGTGGGTGACGGATCTGATCCAAGTAAACTGGACTCAGACATTTCAAATTTTAAATTTAAGCTTGAGAACCTCCGTGTATTACTAGGGGAGGTATTAGCGGCTCTGAATGATTGTAACACGGTTGCAATTCCAGAGAAAATATGTAGGCTGGATAAATATTTTAGCGGTACCGACGTGTACTGACGTTTTTCCTATACCTAAAAGGCTTACAGAAATTGTTAACAAGGAGTGGGATAGACCCGGTGTGCCTTTCTCACCCCCTCCTATATTTAGAAAAATGTTTCCAATAGACGCCACCACACGGGACTTATGGCAGACGGTCCCTAAGGTGGAGGGAGCAGTTTCTACTCTGGCTAAGCGCACCACTATCCCGGTGGAGGATAGCTGTGCTTTTTCAGATCCAATGGATAAAAAGTTAGAGAGAGTTACCTTAAGAAAATGTTTGTTCAACAAGGTTTTATATTACAACCCCTTGCATGCATTGCGCCTGTCACGGCTGCGGTGGCATTCTGGTTTGAGTCTCTGGAAGAGACCATTATCTCAGCTCCATTGGATGAGATTATAGACAAGCTTAGAGTCCTTAAGCTAGCTAATTCATTTATTTCTGATGCCGTAGTACACTTAACTAAGCTTACGGCTAAGAACTCCGGATTCGCCATTCAAGCGCTCAGAGCGCTGTGGCTTAAATCCTGGTCAGCCGATGTGACTTCTAAATCTAAATTGCTTAACATACCTTTCAAAGGGCAAACATTATTCGGGCCCGGTTTGTAAGAGATTATCGCTGACATTACTGGAGGTAAGGGCCATGCCCTGCCTCAAGACAGAGCCAAACCTAGGGCTAAACAGTCTAATTTTCGTGCCTTTCGTAACTTCAAGGCAGGAGCAGCATCAACTTCCTCCGCTCCAAAACAGGAAGGAACTGTTGCTCGCTACAGACAGGGCTGGAAACCTAACCAGTCCTGGAACAAGGGCAAGCAGGCCAGAAAACCTGCTGCCGCCTCTAAGACAGCATGAAGTGAGGGCCCCCGATCCGCAAACGGATCTAGTGGGGGGCAGACTTTCTCTCTTCGCCCAGGCCTGGGCAAGAGATGTCCAGGATCCCTGGGCGTTAGAGATCATATCTCAGGGATATCTTCTGGACTTCAAAGCCTCTCCTCCAAAAGGGAGATTTCATCTTTCAAGGTTGTCAGCAAACCAGATAAAGAAAGAGGCGTTTCTACGCTGTGTACAAGATCTTTTAATAATGGGAGTGATCCACCCAGTTCCGCGGTCGGAACAAGGGCAAGGGTTTTACTCAAATCTGTTTGTGGTTCCCAAAAAAGAGGGAACCTTCAGACCAATCTTGGATTTAAAGATCCTAAACAAATTCCTAAGAGTTCCATCGTTCAAAATGGAAACTATTCGGACAATCTTACCTATGATCCAAAAGGGTCAGTTCATGACCACAGTGGATTTAAAGGATGCCTACCTTCACATACCGATTCACAAAGATCATTATCGGTACCTAAGTTTTGCCTTCCTAAACAGGCATTACCAGTTTGTAGCTCTTCCCTTCGGGTTAGCTACAGCTCCAAGAATATTTACAAAGGTTCTGGGCTCTCTTCTGGCGGTACTAAGACCGCGAGGAATAGCGGTAGCTCCGTACCTAGCCGACATTCTGATACAAGCGTCAAGTTTCCAAACTGCCAAGTCTCATACAGAGTTAGTTCTGGCATTTCTAAGGTCGCATGGGTGGAAGGTGAACGTAGAAAAGAGTTCTCTATTGCCACTCACAAGAGTTCCCTTCTTGGGGACTCTTATAGATTCTGTAGAAATGAAAATTTACCTGACAGAGAACAGGTCAACAAAACTTCTAAATGCTTGCTGTGTCCTTCATTCCATTCAACACCCGTCAGTGGCTCAATGCATGGAGGTAATCGGCTTAATGGTAGCGGCAATGGACATAGTACCTTTTGCACGCTTGCATCTCAGACCACTGCAATTATGCATGCTAAGTCAGTGGAATGGGGATTACTCAGATTTGTCCCCTATGCTGAATCTGGATCAAGAGACCAGAGATTCTCTTCTATGGTGGCTTTCTCTGCCACATCTGTCCAGGGGGATGCCCTTCAGCAGGCCAGATTGGACGATTGTAACAACAGACGCCAGCCTGCTAGGTTGGGGCGCTGTCTGGAATTCCCTGAAGGCTCAGGGATCATGGACTCAGGAGGAGAAACTCCTTCCAATAAACATTCTGGAATTAAGAGCGGTTTTCAATGCTCTTCTGGCTTGGCCTCAGTTAGCAACTCTGAGGTTCATCAGGTTCCAGTCGGACAACATCACGACTGTGGCTTACATCAACCATCAGGGAGGGACAAGGAGTTCCCTAGCGATGATGGAAGTCTCAAAGATAATTCGCTGGGTAGAGTCTCACTCTTGCCACCTGTCAGCGATCCACATCCCAGGAGTGGAGAACTGGGAGGCGGATTTCCTAAGTCGCCAGACTTTTCATCCGGGGGAGTGGGAACTTCATCCGGAGGTATTTGCCCAACTGCTTCGGCGTTGGGGCAAACCAGATCTGGATCTCATGGCGTCTCGCCAGAACGCCAAGCTTCCTTGTTACGGATCCAGGTCCAGGGACCCGGGAGCGGTACTGATAGATGCTCTGACAGCACCTTGGGTCTTCAACATGGCTTATGTGTTTCCACCCTTCCCGATGCTTCCTCGATTGATTGCCAGAATCAAACAGGAGAGAGCATCTGTGATTCTAATAGCGCCTGCGTGGCCACGCAGGACCTGGTATGCAGATCTAGTGGACATGTCGTCCTGTCCACCATGGTCTCTGCCTCTGAGACAGGACCTTCTGATTCAGGGTCCTTTCAAACATCCAAATCTAATTTCTCTGAGGCTGACTGCATGGAGATTGAACGCTTGATTCTATCAAAGCGTGGATTCTCGGAGTCAGTGATTGACACCTTAATACAGGCTAGGAAACCTGTTACCAGAAAGATTTACCATAAAATATGACGTAAATACTTGCATTGGTGCGAATCCAAGAGTTACTCATGGAGTAAGGTTAGGATTCCTAGGATATTGTCTTTTCTACAAGAAGGTTTAGAAAAGGGTTTATCTGCTAGCTCGTTAAAGGGACAGATCTCAGCTCTGTCCATCCTTTTACACAAACGTCTGTCTGAAGTTCCAGACGTTCAGGCTTTTTGTCAGGCTTTGACCAGGATTAAGCCTGTGTTTAAGACTGTTACTCCGCCGTGGAGCTTAAACTTAGTTCTTAACGTTTTACAGGGTGTTCCGTTTGAACCCCTTCATTCCATTGATATCAAGCTGTTATCTTGGAAAGTTCTGTTTTTAATGGCTATTTCCTCGGCTCGAAGAGTTTCTGAGTTATCGGCCTTACATTGTGATTCTCCTTATTTGATTTTTCATTCAGACAAGGTAGTTCTGCGTACTAAACCTGGGTTCTTACCTAAGGTAGTCACTAACAGGAATATCAATCAAGAGATTGTTGTTCCATCATTGTGCCCTAACCCTTCTTCAAAGAAGGAACGACTTCTGCACAATCTGGACGTCGTCCGTGCCTTGAAATTTTATTTGCAGGCAACTAAAGATTTTCGACAAACTTCTTCCCTGTTTGTCGTTTATTCTGGACAGAGGATAGGTCAAAGGGCTTCGGCTACCTCTCTCTCCTTTTGGCTTCGTAGCATAATACGTTTAGCCTATGAGACTGCTGGACAGCAGCCTCCTGAAAGAATTACAGCTCATTCTACCAGAGCTGTGGCTTCCACTTGGGCCTTTAAGAATGAGGCCTCTGTTGAACAGATTTGCAAGGCTGCAACTTGGTCTTCACTTCACACTTTTTCAAAATTTTACAAATTTGACACTTTTGCTTCTTCGGAGGCTGTTTTTGGGAGAAAGGTTCTTCAGGCAGTGGTTCCTTCCGTGTAAAGATCCTGCCTGTCCCTCCCGTCATCCGTGTACTTTTAGCTTTGGTATTGGTATCCCATAAGTAATGGATGACCCGTGGACTGACTACACTTAACAGGAGAAAACATAATTTATGCTTACCTGATAAATTCCTTTCTCCTGTAGTGTAGTCAGTCCACGGCCCGCCCTGTTTTTACGGCAGGTCTAAATTTTAAATTAAACTCCAGTCACCACTGCACCCTATAGTTTCTCCTTTCTCGTTTGGTTTTGGTCGAATGACTGGGTATGACGTAGAGGGGAGGAGCTATATAGCAGCTCTGCTTGGGTGATCCTCTTGCACTTCCTGTTAGGGAGGAGATATAATCCCATAAGTAATGGATGACCCGTGGACTGACTACACTGCAGGAGAAAGGAATTTATCAGGTAAGCATAAATTATGTTTTTATAGAATGAATGTTAAATGTTACATTTGAATATTTAAAGATAGATTCATTCTTTATTCCTCTAAACCTAAAACCTCTACTCTGAGATTTGTATTTTAAATGGTAAAGGGTATTTTATTTATTGGCAATTTTGAATGTTTGACAAACATTTGACTTATTTAGAACAAGCAAAAAGGGTGTGAACATTTGTTACTATTAACGAATGTGTTAAATTAAAACATTAGCTTATCCACCGTGACAACCGTGTGAACAGGTGTAAGATACCAAAACTAATAGGGCTGCAGTTTTCAGTCAAGCAATTAAAGGGACAGTAAAGTCATATTTGGACATTCAATATTTAGACCGAGCATACAATTTTAAACCACTTTCCAATTTACTTCTGTTATTTAATTTGCTTCCTTCTCTTGTTATCCTTTTTGCTGAAAGGTTTATCTAGGTAAACTCAAGAGCAGCGAAGAACATAGGTTTTGGTGGCTGCATATATATCTATTGTCATTGGCTCATCCTTGTGTTCAGTTAGAAACCTGTAGTGCATTGCTGCTCCTTCAACAAATGATACAAAGAGAATGAAACAAATTTGTTAATAGAAGTAAACTGGGAAGTTGTTTAAAATTGCATGTTCTACCTAAATCATGAAAGAGAAAAAAATTGGGTTTCATGTCCCTTTAATGCAGCACCATTGGAAGTAGCCAGTTTACCCTCCTAATGTCCATACCTATTTCCATCACCTTCTTTTTAAAGGGACAGTAAACCATTTAAGATTGTAATATGAATTGCTTAATGCCTTACGTGTAAGAAGAAAATAAAAAGAAAAAAGGTCAACTACTTTTAAATAATAATACATAGTGCAATGATTTCTAGTCAATATAACCCAACGCTTAGTGCTTTTTTTATTACAACAGATTGTTTAACATCCCTTTTTAAAGTACTTGATTTGCAGTATCTTATTTAAAACCCCTGCCTCCCCTCCCCCCCAAAGCTGCCAATTAGTGACAGGTATGTAGGAATAGGCTTCAGTTCCAATTCTCAGAAATGAAAAACCCACAATGAAAGAGTATACTGCAAAGGGTTTTACTCTGATTATTAATTTATATTACAATGACAATTTTTTTTTTTTACGTCCCTGTTAATGCCCACTATATTCCTTATAATCCTTATAAATCCTTATAATTGAATGACCATTTTATTCCATGATAAATGTATTTTAATTTATTCCCTCTACCGTACAACTTGTTTAGATTATGCAGAGTAGCAAGAGTTTTGTGGCTGACCTGCAAGAGCAGTAGGCATTGTCGTGCAATACAGAGTAGCTTCCAGTTTAGCCCTTGTTAATGCAGAAAGCAGTGCTCCTCATGCTCACTTGCACATATTTGTGTTCATTAAACTTTTCATGGTGTGAACAATTGTCGGTTTCACGGTTGTTAAGATGTATATAAGACGTATTTTAGTAGTAATTCTTTTGGTTGTCGTCTTTGGTTGCCATGGATACCCTGCATACCACCATGAAATACTCCATAGCAATACCCTCTGTTTACGACCTGAAATTTTCTGTTTTTATTTGGGAGCCGATGACCTATTTTGCGCATTCCTTCAGTGGCTATTACTTTTAAAGGAGCAATATTTTGTCATTATTAAAATCATCATGTTTATTTTCATTAGCTTTCACAAATATTTTTTTTTCCAAGTACATGTTGTCAAAACCCTTGGCAACGTGAATGAATGAACAGTCTTCCTGTTAATTGCTATCAGTCAAGATCCCCTTATACATATATTTTTTTTTTTGTAATTGTTATGCTTCATTTAAGGCACCAGCTTTTATTTATGGGCATTTTTACATATGCTGTACTTAGGATCTGTGCATTCTGTTAAGAAGCGACCATAGTCTAGAGGAGGGACGTCCAGCCATTTTTAGATGAGAGGCCACAGGGTATTTACCCCACTTGAAGTGAATGCATTTCTGAATATCATTAGAAAATATGATTATCTATATTAAAAACTGAAAATCAGAAATTAATCTGGAAGTGTGTGTATTATAGATCTGATATTTTAAAAATATATTATATGATATGATTGTCACGTGTGTCTGTAGAGATTCACACGTATGAAGAACATTCTATTGCTGTGACATTTCTAGGATCTGTTCCACTTACTCGGGGGAAAAACAAGAATGCTGGAGACAGAATTTAGAGACTAAGATATGGGGCTGGGGTTTAAAGTGCCAAATCAGTTGTCCTGGTGACCCATAAAAATACCAGAGTATGAAGAGAAACAATAGCATATATTCCAACACAGAGTTTACATCTAGAAACTTTACAATCTATAATCAGAACACTAATTAAGTGATCTAGCTGTATGTTATCTGTTGGCTATGTCCATGAGCAGGCATTGAGGATACTTAGACCAGTGATTTTTAACCTTTTTTTTGCCGTGGCACACTTTTTTACATTAAAAAATCCTGTGGCACACCACCATCCCAAAATTTAAAAAAAATCACACATTGTAGCCTAATACAGCATATATATATATATATATATATATATATATATATATATATATACACATACATACTGTATGTATTGTGCTGTTATGTCATGCCTCCTACAAACTACCCCTGCACTGGGAGTAAAAAACAAGCAAAGTTTAAAAAATGTCACACTGTTGTCAGTCTGCCGTGGCACACCTGAGGATCTCTCACGGCACACTAGTGTGCCACGGCACACTGGTTGAAAAACACTGACTTAGACAACTTGGTTCATTTATCACTAAATGTATAGCAGCATTGTATTTAGCCAGTGAGCAAACAGAACTTTATATAAGAATCAAAGACCAATGGTGGGCAGTGTAATATTGAAAATACTACATACATGGTGGTAGAAAGGTAAATATTTTCTTGTATTAAAGAGCATTATCTTGTCCTTGAAGATTTTTTTTTTTTTTTTTTAATAATTTTGTAAAATGTGTATTTCGGCTGCAATTTGCTTCGTTTGTATCCCTTCTAAATTTGTTCAAGAGAAATTTTGTGATTTCTGTACCACATCAGACCATGTTCTACATATCCATAGTTTTTGCAGGTCACAGGATACACACATGAAAAAGCCTCTTGCATATGTTTTATCCTAACTCTTTTGCTGTGAAAAATGATGCAGATAAGCTCCTACACTAATCTTTATCTCTGTGTAGCTTCTTGCAGGGTTAGTACTTCAGCATAACCATGTAGGTATTACACACTCCAGTCTCTCTGGAAAGGGAGTGGAAAAACGACATTTTTATAGGTACATTTCCCTCTTAATATGAGGAGAGTCCACGGCTTTATTTCTTACTTGTAGGAAGTACTGAACCTGGCCACCAGGAGGCGGCAAAGACAACCTAGCCAAAGGCTCTTAATACCTCCCCCACTTCCTCACCCCCCCCCCCCCCGTCATTCTTTGCCTTTCGTCACAGGAGGTTGGCAGGGAAGTGTCAGAAGATACGGAGTAGTTCCTTATGAAGGGTATCTACCCTCCGAAATGGGACTAGAGTTTTAAGTAGTCTTGTCAGCCTCTCAGTGAGAGCATTGACGAATGTTAGTCTGGAGATGCAGGGATAGTCTTTCTGCGAACCTATCCAGACTTGTATTAACAGCTCCTTAAGCAATCTGTGTTAACGAGTTTCACTGCCTGCTTTATCACTGAAGTCCATGTCAGAAACGATGCTACAAGACTGTCAAACTTGAGAGGCTGTGTTTCTGTTCCACGGTATAGATTCCAGTAAAATAGTTTCGTTTTCACATTTATAATAACGCAAGAAGACAGGGTCGCAGTGTGGCTCCTTTTATCTGTATGGAATCAAGGGTTAATATCTCTGGAAGGGGATTATTGAACAGGGGGAGATTAATCAAATAATGTAGGGCTGCAACTAACGATTATTTTCATAATCGATTAATCGGCCGATTATTTTTTCGATTAATCGACTAATCGGATGAAAAATAAATTAATTTTTTTCTATATTTAAAATAAAATCCACATACTGAGTGTTATAAATATAAACTTCTGACTAAAACTTTTGGTCCAATTTTTTAAGCAGCAGAACAACTTTTTATAATTAAGCAAAACAAAACCACAAACGGTTTGTAAAGAGGTAGAAGTAGAAAGAGGGAAACCTTCACTGTTTATAACATTCTGTTATTCACTCTTTCAGAAACTTTGCTTTGAAATGCAAAAACGTCAACATGTCCACATGCTCCTGGCTGAGGCTGGCTCTCTTTTTGCAGCTATTTTAGTAAAATGTCTGTAGACATCCTTTAGGCTAAGGGCATCACCATAAAACACAATACCATGTGCAGGAGCTCATTTGAGTAAAGCAGCTGGTGTTGTGCACAGACCAACTAATTGCAAACCAACTAATCGATTATGAGATTCGTTGACAACTATTTTAATAATCAATTATTATCGATTATGCCGATTACTTGTTGCAGCTCTAAAATAATGTAAATATTGTGTTTATGCTGCGACATGTGTGAGATGAGGCTCAGGCAAGTGTTGGAACGTACAGGTTTTACTTTCATTTTGATTAGCTGCGCAGCTTGTTAGGCTTGGCGAGCTTTTAGCTGCAGCAGGGGTGGTCCTGCATGGCCACACGGATCTTCTCTTCTTCCTGAGCGTGCGGTTTACCGGAGACAACGCAGTTTCTCTGAGCCTAGGTCATAGGTGGTGAGTGCCCCGGTAATTGGGGGTAATTTTTTTTTTCTATTGTCCATTTTATAAGGTCTAGGGGTCTCAGGTGGAAATTGTGGATACTTTAGCGATGTCTTAGTTTTTGCAACCTGGCTACATCCTTCCGCCTCTGTTTTCTTTTCTTTTTTCTTCCAAAGGTGTTCTTCAAGATAATTTTGCAATAATTTCATGTGTGTCTGATAGCATCAGCATGGCCTCTTAAGTTTGGTATGTGGATCTTGTTCGGACGTCCAGTTGCCATCTTTGGCTAGCCCTCTTGTTTTGTTTTAGGGGCTATTTTTTCCATCAGGATTTCAAATTACTAATTTGAAGGTATGGAACTTGTTTAGTTATAGTGGTTCTCTGAGTTTTTGTATCACTATGTTGCAGGCTTATTAGTCTGTTTTATAAAGAACATTTATTATAAGGTTTGATAAATCTATATTTTATAATGTTCTTCTCATAAATTCTCGTGGCATTCTCTTAGAATTCCTAGAATTTTTCAGTTTCTTCAGGATGGTTTGGTTTATGATTTGTTTAAGTATTTTAGAGACACATCTTTGCGTTTTCTGTTTCTTTGTATAAGAAAAGATTACTTACTGATTTGTTCAGACTTTGGTTCGTATAAAGTGTTTTTTTTATCAATTTATCCTCCTTGGAGTCTTGAATTGTTTTTAAGGCTATACAGGCTCTTCTGTTTGAGCCTATGCATACTTTGAATATTAGACTATATCTTCAGCTAGAAGATTTTTCTGAATTGTCTGCTCTCTGTCAGTCTCATTTTCTGATTTTTCATCAGGATAAGGCTGTTTTGCGGACTTCGTTTATATTTCTTCCTAAGGTTGTGAATTCTTACAACATTAGGCAAATTGTTGTTCCTTCCTTATGTCCTAATCCTAAGAATTCTTTTTAGAAATCTTTACATTCTTTGCATATCCGAAGAGCTTTGAAATATTATGACAAAGCTACTATAGGTTTCCGGAAGATTTCTAGTCTATTTCTTGTTTTTTCTGGTCCTAGGAAGGTCAGAAAACTTCTACTATTTCTTTGCCATCTAGGTTAAAGCTTTTTGTTTCTTAAGCTTATTTGGAGATGGGTCAGTCTTCGCTTCAGAGAATTATTGCTCATTCTACTAGTTCAGTAGCCACTTATTGGCTTTTTAAGAATGAAGCTTCAGTTAAGTTTTGCAAAGCAACAACGTGGTTTTCATTGCATTCATTTACTAAATTTTACCATTCTGATGTATTTGCTTCTTCTGAAGCAGATTTTGGTAGAAAAGTTTTTCAGGCAATTGTTTCAGTTTGATTCTTCTGCTTTATGTGTTTTTTTTTTCTCTTCATTTATGAGAAATTTTATTTTTTTCAGTGGAAATGGCTGTTTTTATTTTATCCCTCCCTTTCTAGTGACTCTTCTGTGGCCTTCCACATCTTGGGTATTTCTATCCCATATGTCACTAGCTCATGGACTCTAGCCAATTACATGAAAGAAAACATAATTTATGTAAGAACTTACCTGATTCATTTCTTTCATATTGGCAAGAGTCCATGAGGCCCACCCATTTTGGTGTTTTTTTTTGTATAAAAGCACAATTTTATTTCCAGTTCCTCTTGTATGCTTTTTTACTCCTTATTTTATCACCCCACTACTTGGCTGTTCGTTAAACTGAATTGTGGGTGTGGTGAGGGGTGTAATTTATAGGCATTTGAGGTTTGGGAAACTTTGCCCCTCCTGGTAGGATTGTATATCCCATACGTCACTAGCTCATGGACTTGCCAATATGAAAGAAATTAATTTATCAGGTAAGTTCTTACATAAATTATGTGTTGTTTTTTTTGTTTGTTTTTTTTTTACCGCAGGATAAGAACAACAAGCCTAAGGGACAAGGTCCTAATTTTCATTCCTTTTTGTTCACATAGATCCCAACGTCAGCAACCCTCTGCAAAGCCCGAGCAGTCTAAGGGACCTTGGAAGTCGACTCAGTCCTGGAATAAATCCAAGCAGAACAAGAAGCCCACCGAGTCAGTTGATATGAAGGGGAGGCCCCCCGATCCGACTCTGGATACGGTAGGGGTAGACTGTCGCAGTTTTCAGAAGCTTGGTTAGGGGACGTGAAAGACCCATGGGTCCTGGAGGTCATCGCTCAGGGATACAGGATAGGTTTCAAGTCTCATCCTCCCAGGGGCAGATTTCTCTTATCAAACCTGTCTTCAAGGTCAGAAAAGAGAGAGGCCTTTCTAGGGTGCGTGAGGGATCTCTTCTCCCTGGGGGTCATTGTGCCGGTATCGCCAGCAGAGAGATGTCTGTGTTACTACTCAAACCTCTTTGTGGTCCCAAAGAAGGAGGGTACTTTTCACCCAATTCTGGACCTAAAGTGTTTAAATAAATTTCTATCTGTCCCCTCGTTTTAAGATGGAGACAATAAGGGTCCATTCTTCCCTTTGTTTAGGAGGGACAGTTCATGACCACGATAGACCTGAAGGATGCATACCTTTACGTCCCTATACACAAGGAACACATCAAGTTCCTAAGATTTGCGTTCCTGGACCAGCACTTCCAGTTTATTGCACTTCCGTTTGGTCTGGCTACTGCCCCAAGAGTCTCTACGAAGGTTCTGGGGGCTCTGCTCGCAATGGCCATAACCAGAGGGATAGCACGCTTTAATTAGACGATATTCTGGTTCAAGCACCATCTTGTCGTCTGGCAGAGGACCACTCGAAAGCCCTTCTTTCTCTTCTTCGATCTCATGGATGGAAGATAAACTTAGAAAAGCGTTCTTATCCCCAGTACCAGGGTGGAATTCCTAGGTACGATAATAGACTCCATATCTATGAGGATATTTCTTACAGACCAGAGATGTTACAAGCTAACTTCCAATTGGCTTGCTCTCCAGACTTCCTTAAGGCCCTCTGTGGCTCGGTGTATGGAGGTAATTGGTCTCATGGTGTCCTGCATGGACATCATTCCTTTTGCCAGGTTCCATCTCAGACCTCTTCAGCTGTGCATGCTGAGACAGTGGAACGGCGTTCATTCGGATCTGTCTCAAAAGGTTTCTCTGGACAACTGGTCGAGTGAATCACTCTCCTGGTGGCTGTCCAGATCACCTGTCCCAAGGGACATCCTTCTTGAGACCCTCCTGGGAGATTGTGACTACGGACGCAAGTCTCTCGGGATGGGGAACTGTTTGGGGTGCCAGGATAGCACAGGGTCTGTGGTCTCGAGAGGAATCTCTCCTCCCGATCAACATCTTTGAACTTCGCGCAATCTTCAATGATCTGAAGGCTTGGCCTATTCTGGATTCGTCCCAGTTTATCAGATTCCAATCAGACAACATAACCTTGGTGGCTTACATCAACCATCAGGGGGAACAAGAAACTCCCTAGCAATGAGGGAAGTATCTCAAATTTTGGAATGGGCGGAGGCCCGCAACTGCTCGCTATCAGCGATCCACATTCCGGGTATGGACAACTGGGAAGCAGATTTTCTCAGCAGACAATCCTTTCATCCGGGGGAATGGTCTCTCCATCCCGAGGTGTTTGCGGAGATTTGCAACAGATAGGGGACGCTGGAGATGGATCTCATGGCATCCCGGCTCAATGCCAAGCTACCCAGATATGGGTCTTGGTCCAGGAATCCTCAGGCGGAGCTAATAGATGCTTTAGCGGTGCCTTGGAGGTTCAGTCTGATCTACATTTTTTCACCATTACCACTTCTCCCTTGTGTAGTGGCCCGCATCAGTGATTCTAATTGCTCCATCGTGGCCGCAGAAGATGTGGTTCGTGGATCTGGTGGCTATGTTCATGTTTTTTTTGTTTTGTTTTTTTTCTCCCCGAGCAGATTCAAACTATTACATTATTTTATGTGTACTGTATATCATGATGTGAGAAATATACACCAAAAGGGTGAATTTTTTATTACAATTTTTATAAACAAGTGTTTTTTTTGTGTTTTGTTTTTTTAAGAAAGGGTAAGCACTATATAAATATGGGTCATGGGTTATATGTATATAACTGACCTGCACATATTGACTCTCATGAGCCTCTCAAATAAATGCACAATTATTAATGCCAGGTGGCTATTAAAAGCTATATTGGGGCATATTTTTAAAGAGGGGCTTGTGGGCTTTAAATCTCTGGTTCTTGGTGGTATCTCTATCTTTGATGAGCTATTACAGGCCCATAGAGACACCCCTCCTACAAAATGTGTGGGTTTTTAATTTCAAAAAAGTTTTGCTTTACACACTGTTTTGAAAGGTTTAAACTCTGTTGTGTTGAAAGTTAACTGTGGTAATAGGGTGTTCATTTAACATCTAGATTTGGGTGATGATGTTCTATAGCAACAGCCAAACTCCACCCACTATTTGAGAAGCCAGTCCAGGCTTTAGTCCACAAACAATATAACTAACATAAAGTTAGTATAAAATGCATTGTTTTGCAGCTGTTATCTGATTAAATCAATTAGCTACATGTATGTAACAGGTTTGGCCTTGTGAAGTCAGCAGGGTGCATTTCAAGTTCTGAGAATTAGAAATGATTCCATTTTAATCTCAAGGTGTTTATGTCCCATTAAGGGATAATTTATATGATTATAATTTATATATTTACATTTTTTTTAAATCGCCAGCTCCTACTGAGCATGTGCAATTATTCCCAGAATATACGGTACATATATGCATTTGTGATTGGCTAATGGCTGTCACATGATCCACAAGGAGTGGAAATAGGCATAGCTTTGAAATTTGTCAGAAAAAAAATCTGCTACTCATTTGAAGTTCAGACTTGCATTGTCTTGTTATGCATTTGCTGATTATGCAAATCTACTGTATTTAGTGGTCCTTTAAATATACAGCCACACCATTAACAAAGTAAATCAAGTCAATGGTTGTTGAAGTCGTATTATGCAAACGGCAAAATATACTAAATTACATTTCTTGAAAAGAAAATGATTAAGAATAAATGTATCCAATATTTGAAAACATTAAAAATAAGTTAACGCAGACAATGATTCCTAAAAATGTATAAAACTCAGAAGAAAGCTAGATTTTAAAGACCCTATGTAGAGTCAAAACTAAAGTAAAAATTGTATGGGCCCAGATTGATTTGTCAAGGTCTGCAAGGAAAACGGACATTGTTCACAGAATGTTCAGTATAAACAGTGCTGTTGTATTACTACATAGATGCATTGTGTTACAGCTGTTCTGGTCCGAGCTTAAAGGGACACTGAACCCAAATTTTTTCTTTCGTGATTCAGCATGCAATTTTAAGCAACTTTCTAATTTACTCCTATTATCAAATTTTCTTCATTCTCTTTGTATCTTTATTTGAAATGCAATAATTTAGGTTTAGATGCCGGCCCATTTTTTGTGAACAGACTGGATTGTTCTTGCTGATTGGTGGATAAATTCATCCACCAATAAACAAGTGCTGTCCAGAGTTCTGAACAAAAAATACCTTAGATGCCTTCTTTTTCAAATAAAGATAGCAAGAGTACGAAGAAAGGTTGATAATAGGAGTAAATTAGAAATTTGCTTAAAATTGCTTGCTCTATCTGAATCGCGAAAGAAAAAAATTGGGTTCAGTGCCCCTTTAAGTTGAAAATTTCATGTGTGTTTTTGTTTAGGCTAAATAACATTGCAGTAGTACACATGGTCCAGTCTTGCTATTTGTAACAGTGTTTTTTTTTTTTTTTTTTACTTTTATAAACCAATTGAAATAGCTGTAACAAACTGGTATGCCAGTGTGTGCTACAAGATTGGTTCGCTATGTATTCCTACACTTGCTTTCTAAGACTGAACCAAGCAGATGTTTGTTTACAGGTTGGTATGGCATGAACAGTTTCAATCCTTTTCATCTAACATCATAGATGTGATTGGTCTTCAAAAGATATGACGGTGTTGCTATGAATCTGTGATGCTTTAGCATATACATCTAAATCAGCATTTCTTTGCATAATTAAGATTATTCTTATTTATTTATAAAGCTCCAACATTCTAAGCAGCGCTATACAAAGCTATATTAGCGTATTTTGTTATTTTGTGTGGCTGACGTGACATTGAACAGATTATTAAAGGGACATGAATTTCAAAAATGTATTTTGTGATTTGGCTAAATCATACAGCTTTAAACTTTCCAATTTACATCTATTATAAGTTTAGCGTCATTCTCTTTGTATCCTTTTATTGGAGGAGCAGCAATGCACTATTGGGAGCTAGCTGAACACAATGGTAAGCCAGTGATAAGATATATGCAGCCACCAATCAGCAACTACCTTTCAGCTCCTGAGCCTACCTAGGTAGGCTTTTAAACAAAGGATACCAAGTAAAAGAAGCAAATTAGATAACTGAAGTAAATTGGAAAGTTGTTTAAATTTGTGTGCTGTATCAAAGGGACATGAAAACAAAAAATGTCATGATTTAAAGTCCCAATTGCTAATTGGCTGATGAAGACAGATGTATTGGTAAAACAGGAACAGCCCTCTACAAGGATAAAAATAAAATGTTTTAAAAAAATTTACTTTTAGCGGTTAAAAATATATCATAAACATTGCCTGATTCTGACTAAATTATTATTTTATTTTTATTTTTTTACGGTTTAGTTCTTTGTAGGCTGTATCTATTATCAAAGTTTACAAAAGTGTTTCTCTATACCAAATGTTATTAGTTTTGCTAGGCACAGTGACAGTTTTCCCCATCCAAACAAGGATTACATAAAAGAAAACAAACCATTAACCGCGAGTATTTCAGAAGCTCTTCAGGAATGTAATGTAGCTATTCCAGTTTAAACCGTATAGCTCCCAGCAATTACTTTTTGGCTTGGCCCCAGGATATGTAACAGAGCAATGTCCATTTTGTTTGATCCTGAAAACAAGTGTATAACCGACCTCTGAAATATTATACTTCAGCTTTTGTTTTTCTAGGGATTTGAAACTGAGAAAATTGTTTATTTACCTCATATATTTGTATTATTTACTTTGCAGATACAAGGAAGTATGAATGATGCAGTTCTGAATATCGCTTCATTTATTGCGGCACACTGAAGATCTGAATTCGCTTTTGCCAGCAGGTTTGTCGGTTTTTACCCTTTATGCAAATGCAGATAGAATTGTGATTTTGCGCGTTGGTTAACGGTGATATTGGCAGTCTGCAATTTGCAGAGCTCCGTTAACTCATTTTTTCAGATTATATTATTTGCAATATTAAATGAAAACTGATAATGACAAATAAAAATAGTTTACACAATTATGATTCTATAAGATATAATTAACTTGTTTAATCACGTCTACCCATCCTCAGGAGCAGTAAGACAAATAAATGCTAATTAGTGAAAATGATTGTGAAATGGTTTTTAAGCTTTTTTTTCCCCATATAATTTCTTAGTTTAATTTTTCCATATTTTCTAGGTTTAATTTTTAACATAATTGTGCTGTTAACTACTATAAATTCACATTCCAAAAGCTTATGCTGTGTTAGGTGACCAAAAAATGTGAACATAATACCCCTGCAAATGGGTTAAACACATTAAGGGCTAGATTTATTATAGCTGAGGCGTACAGGGGCGCGTATACACGCCCCTGTACGCCTCAGCTCGCTTGTGGCGGGGCGAAGTTACCCGCAGGTATTTGGCATTGCACACGAGCGCAATTTTGTGCTCGCGTGCAATCCCGCCCCCTGCTCGCGCACAGCCAATCACGCGCGGGCAGGAGCTGTCAATCTCCTCGGTCGGACTCGACCGAGGAGATTGAATTTCGCCAGTTTAGAGGTGGCGAACAGCTTAATGAAGCAGCGGTCTTGTGACCGCTGCTTGATAAATCACGGCGAGCAAGTGTGAGAACTTGCTGCCATAGGGGCTTGATAAATCTAGCCCTAAGTCTGCTCCAGAGAAGCAGTGCACTACTGGGACCTATCTGAACACATCAGCCAATGACAAGAGGCATATGTGTTTATCTACTAATCACACGCTACCTCCTTGTAGTGCATTACTGCTCCTGAGCCTACCAAGGTATGCTTTTTCTCTTGTTAAGTGTATCCAGTCCACGGATCATCCATTACTTATGGGATATTCTCCTTCCCAACAGGAAGTTGCAAGAGGATCACCCACAGCAGAGCTGCTACATAGCTCCTCCCCTCACTGCCATATCCAGTCATTCTCTTGCAACTCTCAACTAAGATGGAGGTCGTAAGAGGACTGTGGTGTTTTAGACTTAGTTTATTTCTTCAATCAAAAGTTTGTTATTTTTAAATGGTACCGGAGTGTACTGTTTATCTCAGGCAGTATTTGGAAGAAGAATCTGCCTGCGTTTTCTATGATCTTAGCAGAAGTAACCAAGATCCTTTTGCTGTTCTCACATATTCTGAGGAGTGAGGTAACTTCAGAGGGGGAATAGCGTGCAGGTTTTCCTGCAATAAGGTATGTGCAGTTAAAATATTTTTCTAGAGATGGAATTTGCTAGAAAATGCTGCTGATACCGAAGTAATGTAAGTAAAGCCTTAAATGCAGTGATAGCGACTGGTATCAGGCTTATTAATAGAGATACATACTCTTATAAAAGTGTATTTTAAAACGTTTGCTGGCATGTTTAATCGTTTTTTATATATGTTTGGTGATAAAACTTATTGGGGCCTAGTTTTTTCCACATGGCTGGCTTGAATTTTGCCTAGAAACAGTTCCTGGAGGCTTTCCACTGTTGTAATATGAGTGGGAGGGGCCTTTTTTAGTGCTTTTCTGTGCAGCTAAAAATACTGACAGAGACATTCAGCTTCCCTCTGCATGATACATGACATCTCTGAAGGGCTCAAAAGGCTTCAAAGTCGTGTTTGAGGAGGGTAACAATCACAGTAGACTGTGGCAGTTGTTGTGACTGTGTTTAAAAAACGTTTTTGTCATTTATTATTCTGTTTTTGTTATTAAGGGGTTAATCATCCATTTGCAAGTGGGTGCAATGCTCTGCTGACTTGTTACATACACTGTAAAAATTTCGTTAGTGTAACTGCCTTTTTTCACTGTTATTTCAAATTTGGACAAAATTTGTGTTTCTTAAAGGCGCAGTAACGTTTTTTATATTGCTTGTAAACTTGTTTTAAGTGTTTTCCAAGCTTGCTAGTCTCATTGCTAGTCTGTTTAAACATGTCTAATACAGAGGAACCTACTTGTTCATTATGTTTGAAAGCCATGGTGGAGCCCCATAGGAGAATGTGTACTAAATGTATTGATTTCACCTTAAACAGTAAAGATCAGTCTTTATCTATAAAAGAATTATCACCAGAGGGTTCTGTCGAAGGGGAAGTTATGCCGACTAACTCTCCCCACAAGTCAGACCCTTTGCCTCCCGCTCAGGGGACGCACGCTAATATGGCGTCAATTACATCAGGGACGCCCATAGCGATTACCTTGCAGGACATGGCTGCAATCATGAATAATACCCTGTCAGAGGTATTATCTAGATTGCCTGAATTAAGAGGCAAGCGCGATAGCTCTGGGGTTAGAGATACAGAGCGCGCAAATGCTGTAAGAGCCATGTCTGATACTGCGTCACAGTATGCAGAACATGAGGACGGAGAGCTTCATTCTGTGGGTGACATCTCTGACTCGGGGAAACCTGATTCAGAGATTTCTAATTTTAAATTTAAGCTTGAGAACCTCTGTGTATTGCTTGGGGAGGTATTGGCTGCTCTGAATGACTGTAACACAGTTGCAATTCCAGAGAAATTGTGTAGGCTGGATAGATACTATGCGGTGCCGGTGTGTACTGACTTTTTTCCTATACCTTAAAGGCTTACAGAAATTATTAGCAAGGAGTGGGATAGACCCGGTGTGCCCTTTTCCCCACCTCCTATATTTAGAAAAATGTTTCCAATAGACGCCACTACACGGGACTTATGGCAGACGGTCCCTAAGGTGGAGGGAGCAGTTTCTACTTTAGCAAAGCTTACCACTATCCCGGTTGAGGACAGTTATGCTTTTTCAGATCCAATGGATAAAAAATTAGAGGGTTACCTTAAGAAAATGTTTATTCAACAAGGTTTATTTTGCAGCCCCTTGCATGCATTGCGCCTGTCACTGCTGCGGCGGCATTCTGGTTTGTGGCCCTGGAAGAGGCCATCCATACAGCTCCATTGGAGGAAATTATTGACAAGCTTAGATCGCTTAAGCTAGCTAACTCATTTGTTTCTGATGCCATTGTTCATTTGACTAAACTAACGGCTAAGAATTCCGGATTCGCCATCCAGGCGCGTAGGGCGCTATGGCTTAAATCCTGGTCAGCTGACGTGACTTCAAAGTCTAAGTTACTCAACATTCCTTTCAAGGGGCAGACCTTATTCGGGCCTGGCTTGAAGAAAATTATTGCTGACATTACTGGAGGCAAGGGTCATACCCTTCCTCAGGACAGGGCCAAATCAAAGGCCAAACAGTCTAATTTTCGTGCCTTTCGAAATTTCAAGGCAGGAGCAGCATCAACTTCCTCTGCTTCAAAACAAGAGGGAACTGTTGCTCATTCCAGACAGGCCTTGAAACCTAACCAGTCCTGGAACAAGGGCAAGCAGGCCAGAAAACCTGCTGCTGCCCCCAAGACAGCATGAAGGAACGACCCCCTATCCGGAAACGGATCTAGTGGGGGGCAGACTTTCTCTCTTCGCCCAGGCGTGGGCAAGAGATGTTCAGGATCCCTGGGCGTTGGAGATCATATCTCAGGGATATCTTCTGGACTTCAAAGCTTCTCCTCCACAAGGGAGATTTCATCTTTCAAGGTTATCAGCAAACCAGATAAAGAAAGAGGCATTCCTAAGCTGTGTGCAAGACCTCCTAGTAATGGGAGTGATCCATCCAGTTTCCGCGGACGGAACAGGGACAGGGGTTTTATTCAAATCTGTTTGTGGTTCCCAAGAAAGAGGGAACCTTCAGACCAATCTTGGATCTAAAGATCTTAAACAAATTCCTCAGAGTTCCATCATTCAAAAGGGAAACTATTCGGACCATCCTACCCATGATCCAAGAGGGTCAGTACATGACCACAGTGGACTTAAAGGATGCCTACCTTCACATACCGATTCACAAAGATCATCATCGGTTCCTAAGGTTTGCCTTTCTAGACAGGCATTACCAATTTGTAGCTCTTCCCTTCGGGTTGGCCACAGCCCCGAGAATCTTTACAAAGGTTCTGGGCTCACTTCTGGCGGTTCTAAGACCGCGAGGCATAGCGGTGGCTCCGTATCGAGACGACATCCTGATACAGGCGTCAAGCTTTCAAATTGCCAAGTCTCATACAGAGATAGTTCTGGCATTTCTGAGGTCGCATGGGTGGAAAGTGAACGTGGAAAAGAGTTCTCTATCCCCACTCACAAGAGTCACCTTCCTAGGGACTCTTATAGATTCTGTAGAGATGAAAATTTACCTGACGGAGTCCAGGTTATCAAAACTTCTAAATGCTTGCCGTGTCCTTCATTCCATTCCACGTCCGTCAGTGGCTCAGTGCATGGAAGTAATCGGCTTAATGGTAGCGGCAATGGACATAGTGCCATTTGCGCGCCTGCATCTCAGACCGCTTCAATTATGCATGCTAAGTCAGTGGAATGGGGATTACTCAGATTTGTCCCCTCTACTAAATCTGGATTAAGAGACCAGAGATTCTCTTCTCTGGTGGCTATCTCGGGTCCATCTGTATGACCTTTCGCAGGCCAGATTGGACGATTGTAGCAACAGATGCCAGCCTTCTAGGTTGGGGCGCAGTCTGGAACTCCCTGAAGGCTCAGGGATCGTGGACTCAGGAGGAGAAACTCCTCCCAATAAATATTCAGGAGTTAAGAACAATATTCAATGCTCTTCTAGCTTGGCCTCAGTTAGCAACCCTGAGGTTCATCAGATTTCAGACGGACAACATCACGACTGTGACTTACATCAACCATCAAGGGGGAACCAGGAGTTCCCTAGCGATGTTAGAAGTCTCAAAGATAATTCGCTGGGCAGAGTCTCACTCTTGCCATCTGTCAGCGATCCACATCCCAGGCGTAGAGAACTGGGAGGCGGATTTTCTAAGTCGTCAGACTTTTCATCCGGGGGAGTGGGAACTCCATCCGGAGGTGTTTGCTCAACTGATCCATCGTTGGGGCAAACCAGAACTGGATCTCATGGCGTCTCGCCAGAACGCCAAGCTTCCTTGTTACGGATCCAGGTCCAGGGACCCGGGAGCGACGCTGATAGATGCTCTAGCAGCTCCTTGGTTCTTCAACCTGGCTTATGTGTTTCCACCGTTTCCTCTGCTCCCTCGACTGATTGCCAAAATCAAGCAGGAGAGAGCATCGGTGATTCTGATAGCGCCTGCGTGGCCACGCAGGACCTGGTATGCAGACCTAATAGACATGTCATCCTTTCCACCATGGACTCTGCCTCTGAGGCAGGACCTTCTAATACAAGGTCATTTCAATCATCCAAATCTAATTTCTCTGAGACTGACTGCATGGAGATTGAACGCTTGATCCTATCAAGGCGTGGCTTCTCCGAGTCAGTAATTGATACCTTAATACAGGCACGAAAGCCTGTCACCAGGAAAATCTACCATAAGATATGGGGTTAATATCTTTATTGGTGTGAATCCAAGAGTTACTCATGGAGTAAGGTTAGGATTCCTAGGATATTGTCCTTTCTCCAAGAGGGTTTGGACAAAGGATTATCAGCTAGTTCTTTAAAAGGACAGATTTCTGCTCTGTCTATTCTTTTGCACAAGCGTCTGGCAGAGGTTCCAGACGTCCAGGCTTTGGTTAGAATTAAGCCTGTGTTTAAAACTGTTGCTCCCCCGTGGAGCTTAAACTTGGTTCTTAAAGTTCTTCAAGGAGTTCCGTTTGAACCCCTTCATTCCATTGATATTAAACTTTTATCTTGGAAAGTTCTGTTTTTGATGGCTATTTCCTCGGCTCGAAGAGTCTCTGAGCTATCTGCCTTACAATGTGATTCTCCTTATCTGATTTTTCATGCAGATGAGGTAGTTCTGCGTACCAAACCTGGGTTTTTACCTAAGGTGGTTTCTAGCAAGAATATCAATCAAGAGATTGTTGTTCCATCATTGTGTCCTAATCCTTCTTTGAAGAAGGAACGTCTCTTACATAATCTGGACGTAGTCCGTGCCTTGAAGTTTTACTTACAAGCTACTAAAGATTTTCGCCAAACATCTTCCCTGTTTGTCGTTTACTCTGGACAGAGGAGAGGTCAAAAAGCTTCGGCAACCTCTTTCCTTTTGGCTTCGGAGCATAATTCGCTTAGCCTATGAGACTGCTGGACAGCAGCCCCCTGAAAGGATTACAGCTCATTCTACTAGAGCTGTGGCTTCCACCTGGGCCTTTAAAAATGAGGCCTCTGTTGAACAGATTTGCAAGGCTGCGACTTGGTCTTCGCTTCACGCCTTTTCAAAATTTTACAAATTTGATACTTTTTGCTTCTTCGGAGGCTGTTTTTGGGAGAAAGGTTCTTCAGGCAGTGGTTCCTTCCGTTTAATCCTGCCTTGTCCCTCCCATCATCCGTGTACTTTAGCTTTGGTATTGGTATCCCATAAGTAATGGATGATCCGTGGACTGGATACACTTAAAAAGAGAACATAATTTATGCTTACCTGATAAATTTATTTCTCTTGTAGTGTATCCAGTCCACGGCCCGCCCTGTCCTTTTTAAGGCAGGTCTAAATTTTAATTAAACTACAGTGACCACGGCACCCTATGGTTTCTCCTTTCTCATCTTGTTTCGGTCGAATGACTGGATATGGCAGTGAGGGGAGGAGCTATATAGCAGCTCTGCTGTGGGTGATCCTCTTGCAACTTCCTGTTGGGAAGGAGAATATCCCATAAGTAATGGATGATCCGTGGACTGGATACACTACAAGAGAAATACATTTATCAGGTAAGCATAAATTATGTTTTTTCAACAAAGGATCCCAAGTGAGCAAAGTATATATGATAATAGAAGTAAAATCTTTTAAAATTGCACAATTTATATGAATTGTGAAAGTCATTTTTTGCATTACTGACCATAGATAATTAGGGGACAAACACATTGCTAAAGTCCCTGTTCAGGTGCTGCAATGCTTTTGATTCTTGAGTAGGAATACCTGCGTATTGAATCCCCCTTGTGAGGGTTAAACACACAGATGGGGGCAGTGGACAGAAATTGCACACACATTAGAGCATGCCATTTTTGCTTTAGAATGTATCTTTAAAGGAACACGGCACTTTAAAATTAGTCGGTTATAAAATTTACATACTGCAGATTGTTAAAAGTATTGGAAATAATTATTTAAAGGGACAGTACACTGTAAAATTGTTTTTCCATAAATGTATTTTAAATGACTTGTTATACCAACTGCAGAGTATAAAATATTTGAGAAATTGCATTTTTGGGTTTATTTGTGTATCTGAAGTAGCTGGTTTTGTGCTTTGAAACCCCAGCCTATTACAATGGGTTGAGCTTCAGGTAATATCAGATCTCATTATGTTATCACTTTTATGTAAACAGACTTGCTTCCTTATCTTATATTTGTCTGGAACACCAAAGCTCAATACATAGAGAGAACAATGGAAAATTATCATTTTATTACTTAACTATCATGCCCCCACTGAGGGTGTAATCTCTTCTGCTGGCTGTGTTTACTTAGGCTTGTCAATAGCATATACGCCAGTATCAAAACTTTCAGTATAGGTTGGGAAACCACAAGCTAAATCAGCTATTTCAAATGCTGAAATAGGAGTAAAGGAGGCACTTGCAACCAATTTAATACACTCTAGCAGGTAAAAAGGATCATTGGGAATAATTTAAAGGGGAGAAAGTTTTTGGGTGAACTGTCCCTTTAATGCTTATGTTTAAAGTATGCTGTTTTTGCTCATTAAAACAATCATTTATTGTACTTTACCTCTTAGCGACCTCCATCCTACCCTGTACTTCAGGCGGTTATTCACAATACCCCCTTATGTGCCTCCGTTATAGCTCCGGAAGTGAGGCATACAATACTAGCTCAGCCTCACCACTGCATGCAAAGCTAAACTAGTTAAACCCCTTAACGACAGTGCGAAATACAGGCTATGTTGGCCTTTAAGAGGTTAAGTATATGTACATTTAAATGGGCTGGCCCTGCAGAAACGGCAGACTTGGTCATCTTTATCTTTTTTTGTACACATAGTCTAATAGTTAGGTATTGAAATGCTAATTAAAGGGACCAACTTCAGACGGCAGTCTAAAAAGTGATCCATGCTTTACCGCGTTCTGCTAAGAGCAAGCGTAGAGCTTTCCATAGCGGCCCAACTCGGGATTCATCTATGTTGGAATTTCCTGCAGAGTGGTACGGCGATGAGGCCCACTCCGACGCTTCGGAGGGGGTTCCTTCTGGTTCGGAGTCAGTGTCATCCAAACCTTCGGCAGAGGAGCCTGTCTAAGTTTAAAATGGACAATTTGCGCTTTTTTGCTGAAGCAAGTGCTTGCTACTATGGAGGTTCCGGAGCAGAAGCTTCCAGAGGAACCTTCCATTCCTAAGCTGGACAGGGTGGTTCCCCAGACCTTCCCGGTTCCTGTAAAGATGGCAAATATTATAAAGAATGAATGGGAGCGATTAGGTTCATCCTTTTCTCCTAATTTTAAGAAGCTTTTTCCCCATTCCGGAGGCCCAGCTTGAGCTATGGGGAACCATTTCCAAGGTTGATGGAGCTATCGGCACGCTTGCTAAGCGTACGACTATTGCTCTAGAGGATAGCTCGTCTTTCAAGGAGCCCATGGATAAAAAGTTGGAAAACCTGTTAAGGAAAACGTTTTCAACATACTGGGTTGTGTTTTTTTTTGTTTTTTTTTTGCAGTTCTAACACAATGGTTTGGATAAGGGCCTATCTGCCAGTTCTTTGAAAGGGCAGATTTCTGCTCTTTCAGTTTTGATTCATAGGAACATTATTAATTTTCCTGACATTCATGGTTTTCTTTAGGCTTTGCATGGATTTAACCTGTGATCAAGCCAATTTCTCCTCCCTGGAATCTTAATTTGGGGTTATTGCAGGCTCCTCCATTTGAGCCTATGCGTAAAGTAGATATTCGGCTACTTTCTTGGAACATTTTTTTGTTTCTTTTGACTATCTTCTGCTACAAGGGTATCTGAATCATCTGCTCTTTCTTGTAATCCTCTTCCATCAGTTTTAAGAACTATGTTTGACTTTTTACCTAAGGTGGTATCTTCAGATAACAGTCAAAATTGTTGTATTTTCTTTATGTTCTAATCCAAAGACTTCATGAGATGCTTCTTCATAATTTGGATGTTAGAGCCTTTAAGTATTATGTTGATGCTACTAAGGATTTTAGACAAACTTCCAATTTATTTGTTCTCTTTTTCAACGTTCCAGACAAGGGCAGGTAGCTTCTGCTGTCTCTTTGGCTTCCTGGTTGAAGCTTTTGATTCTTGGTGGTGGGACAGTCTCCACCGAAACGGATTACAGCCCATTGGCTACTTCCTGAGGCTTTTTTTTATTTTAAATTTGCAAAGCAGCTACTTGGTCATCTTTGCATACTTTTACTAAATTCTAGCAGTTTTGACTATTTTGCTTCTTCTGAGGCAGCCTTTGGTAGGAAAGTCCTTCAAGCAATAGTATCAGCCTAATATTTTTTGCCTATAGGATATTTTAAGTGCACATTACCCCCCACCCCCCCAAAAAAAAATTAAAACATAATTTATGCTTACCTGATAAATTATTTTCTTTCATGGTGGTGGTGAGTCCATGAGACCCTGGCCTGTTGATGATGGTTATTTTTAGCAAATGCTTGGGGTTCTTCATTTTCCTACATTTTTTGCTTGGCTAAATGTCAGACTAGTTTCTGGTAAGGTGGGAGGGGTTTTATAGAGCTCTTGGGTTTTGGGAATCTTTGTCTCCTCCTAGTGGTCAGGAAAGGTAATTGATTGTGCACTCTCGCCAGAAATGAATGAATTAGGCAAGCTGTGATGAATTAAGCCTTTTAACGGTACAATAGGGAGTGGTGTGTGGACACTAATGGGTTAATAGCACTAACCCACTTGTTCCCTAAAACCTTGTAAACTCTACAAAGGACTTTTTAAAGGGACACCAAATTAACCCCCAAATCCTGTCCACACCACCCCAATTAAAACTCGCTACCATCACCAAAACTTCTAAATAAAATGGGGGTGTCTTGGAACCCCAATAATAACTCACGCAAAATTAACAATTAGGTAACGTGCCTTTTTAACCTTGTCTCAACAGAGTGTAAATTCAGATATTAGAGCCCAAAGACAGATTTATATTTTCTATGTGTTTAATAACAAAAATACCAATACAGGTTACACAGTGCCAAATTATAAAGACATTTAAAATAACATACAGGTGCAATGTTACAATTCTTTAACCCTTTGAGTGCCAACGATGGCTCTGAGCCGTCGCAAATTGTCTGTCAGGTGCTAACGACGGCAACAGACCCACAAGACTCACCATATACACTCAAATCAGCTTAGCACTCAAAGGGTTAACATGAAATAGTACATAAAAATAATACAAACACAATATCTAACTTAATACTAAATTCCTTTAAAATAGAGAAAATAACTCATTGTGTAGTTCATTAACAAATCTAGACACGCCGGAAGGCTTGTTTTTCCCACAGAAAACCTCTGGAATACATTGTTTCCAATGCAGCAAAGGATACTGGGTAAGATATGCAAATTAGGTTCACAATGACACACTTTTTTACTTCAAGTCTGCTTTTCAGCAGATTCCCTTAACGCCAAAGTATCGCTTTTCACACAGCTTATAAACTTAGCTAGGGTTAGTGCAGTGATTCATAACTATCCCAGGACAGACTGTTTCGTAGTTGTTGCTACTCATCAGCTGGGAGAAAGTTTGAATCACTGCTGGGTGAAGTTGATTCCGGGCAAAATACAACATTTTAAATTAAAACTATTGTGGCATGAGCAGCAAAGTGTTCTATATTTATCTTTGGCTAATAGAATAGTGTTTTTATTGTGAGGGGGCACATTGATGGTTTGAGGTACTTTTTATAAGATACCGACCTGTTTATTTCCCATGCGGTTCTTACTGTAGCCGGGGAATTTAGTTGCGCCCACGATGGGCGGGGCTTAGAGTTTCGTGCGCTCAGATGCACATTTTCTATCCGGATCCTGTCTTTGAGCAGCATGTATCTGGTCTCCGGTGTGGCCTAAGTCGCTTGTGTTTACAATTATCACAAGCGGCCTTAGGAGCGCCGTTCACGACTATTCAGTGTTCGATTGGGACAGGTAGGCGCCACAGCAGAGCTGTCGCGAGGTGCAAGGGGTTAATTTAGTCCTAAATTGATATGCATTAAGTGTTAGAGTGCTTCCAAATTACTGCAGGTTTATTGCAAAGCAGCAAACGCACATACGGCTTTAATTTTTAAAGAGACGGTAAACCCGTTTTTCAGCAGCTTTTCCTAAAGTGTTTTCTTTTTATATTTATTTGTAATTTCAGTAAAAACGACCAATATTGCTATTGCTGGTTTGTTTGTCATGGCTGAACTTCTGGAAAGTACATGTTCTATGTGTTTGAATGCCAATGTGGAACCTCCTATTCCTTTTTGTCCCTCATGTACTGAGAGGGCTTTACAATTTAAAGAACACATTTTCTTTAATGCAAGTATATCTAAGGATGCTTCTCAGACTGATGAGACTCAGGGTATGCCGCAACTTTCTCCCCAAGCGTCACAACCTTTAACGCCCGCCCAAGCGACGCTGTGTTCTTCAACTGTGTCCACTTCATTCACTCAGCAGGATATGGCTGCAGCTATGTCATCCACTCTTACAGAAGTTTTATCTAAGTTGCCAGTGTTACAAGGCAAACGTAGCTGGACAGAAGCCCATGTGGTCCCTGCGACTTCTGATGCTTTAATGGCTATCTCCGATATACCTTCCCAGGGCTCTGAATTGGGGGGTAGGGAGGCCATGTCTGAGGGGGAACTGTCTGACTCAGGAAGTGCATTGCCCCCGACAGATTCGGACGTCATGTCCTTTAGATTTAAACTTGAACACCTCTGTCTTTTGCTGCAAGACGTTTTGGTGACTCTGGATGACTGTGACTTTTGTGGTCCCACCAGAGAAATTGAGTAAGATGGACAAATACTTAGAGGTCCTTTCTTATTCCTATGTTTTTCCGGTTCCTACGAGAATTTCGGAAATTATTGCAAGGGAATGGGAAAGACCGGGTATCCCGTTCTCCCCTTCCCCTATTTTTAAGAAAATGCACCCTATAGCTGACACTGTGCGGGACTCTTGGCAGACGGTCCCTAAGGTGGAAGGAGCTATTTCTACCCTGGCGAAGCGTACGACTATTCCTATCAAGGACAGTTGTGCTTTCAAAGACCCCATGGATAAGAAGTTGGAGGGTCTTCTCAACAAACTCTATATTCATCAGGGGTTTTTATTTCAACCAGCGGCCTGCATTGTAACAGTCACGACTGTGGCTGCTTTTTGGTTTGATGCTCTAGAAGAGTCTCTTAGAACTGAGACCTCTTTAGAGGAAATACAGGACAGAATTAAGGCGCTTAAGCTGGCTTATTCTTTTATTACGGATGCTTCCTTTCAGATCACCAAATTAGCAGCTAAGAGTTCGGGTTTCTCCATCTTAGCACGAAGAGCATTTATGGTTAAAATCTTGGTCTGCGGATGTGTCCTCTAAATCCAAGCTTTTGGCTATTCCTTTCAAGGGAAAGACCCTATTCGGGCCTGATTTGAAAGAAATCATTTCTGATATTACGGGAGGTAAGGGTCATCTCCTCCCTCAAGACAAGACATCTAAACAAAGGGGACGACAGAGTAATTTCAAAGGAGTCCCCCATTCCTCTTCCGCTAAACAGGAAGGGAATTATTCTCAAGCCAAGCTCACCTGGAGACCCAACCAGGCTTGGAACAAGGGTAAACAACCCAAGAAGCCCGCTGCTGCTCCCAAGACAGCATGAAGGGGTGGTCCCCGATCCGGGACCGGATCTAGTAGGGGGCAGACATTCTCTCTTTGTCCAGGCTTGGATAAGAGACGTTCAGGATCCCTGGACATTAGAAATCGTGTCTCAAAGGTATCAGTTGGAGTTCAAAAATTCCTTCCCAAGGGGAAGGTTTCTTCTTTCACGTTTGTCTGTAGACCAGATAAAGAGAGGCGTCGTTACATTGTGTAAAAGACCTCTCCACTATGGGAGTAATTTGTCCCGTTCCAAAACAGGGGCAGGGGTTTTACTCAAATCTCTTTGTGGTTCCCAAAAAAGAGGGAACATTCCGACCCATTTTAGATCTCAAGAGTCTAAACAAGTTTCTCAGAGTTCCATCCTTCAAGATGGAGACTATTCGGACAATTCTTCCATTGATCCAGGAGGGTCAATATATAACTACCGTGGACTTAAAGGATGCATATCTTCATATTCCTATCCACAGAGATCATCACAAGTTCCTGAGGTTTGCCTTTCTGGACAAACATTTTCAGTTCGTGGCCCTTCCTTTCGGGCTGGCCACGGCACCCAGAATCTTCACGAAGGTTCTAGGGTCTCTGCTGGAGGTTCTCAGGCCGCGGGGCATTGCAGTGGCGCCTTATCTGGACGATATTCTGATCCAGACGTCTTACGAGCTGACAAAGTCTCATACCGACATTGTTCTATCCTTTCTAAGGACTCACGGGCGGAAGGTTAATCTAGAAAAGAGTTCACTAATTCCACAGACAAGGGTTCCTTTCTTAGGAACTCTGATAGACTCTATATCCATGAAAATCTTTTTGACGGGAGTCAGAAAATTTAAGATTCTGAATAAATACTGATCCCTTCAGTCCAATCCTCGGCCATCCGTGGCTCGGTGCATGGAGGTAATTGGATTAATGGTGGCGGCAATGGGCATCATTCCGTTTGCTCGTTTTCATCTCGGACCTCTACAACTGAGCATGCTCGGACAGTGGAATGGAGATTATGCAAATTTGTCTCCTCAGATAGATCTGGATCAGGAGACAAAGGACTCTCTTCTTTGGTGGTTGTCGACGGACCATCTGTCCCAAGGGACCTGCTTCCACAGACCCTCATGGGTGATAGTGACAACGGACACCAGCCTACTAGGATGGGGTGCAGTCTTGAATTCCCTGAAGGCTCAGGGTTTGTGGACTCAGTCGGAGTCTCTACTTCCCATCAATATTCTGGAGTTGAGAGCAATATTCAATGCACTTCAGGCTTGGCCTCAGTTGGCTTCGGCCAAATTTATCCGATTTCAGTCGACAACATCACAACTGTGGCTTACATCAATCATCAGGGAGGAACAAGGAGTTCCTTAGCGATGACAGAAGTATCCAAGATAATTCGGTGGGCGGAGGCTCACTCTTGTTATCTGTCAGCAATCTACATCCCAGGAGTAGACAACTGGGAAGCGGATTTTTTGAGCAGACAGACGTTTCATCCGGGGGAATGGGAACTCCATCTGGAGGTCTTTGCCACCCTGATTCTCAGATGGGGCAGGCCGGAGCTTGATCTTATGGCATCTCGTCAGAATGCCAAGCTCCCGAGATACGGATCCAGGTCCAGGGATCCTCAGGCCGAACTGATAGATGCCTTGGCAGTGCCTTGGTCGTTCAACCTAGCTTATGTGTTTCCACCGTTTGCTCTCCTTCCACGGGTGATTGCTCGGATCAAACAGGAGAGGGCTTCCGTGATTCTCATCGCTCCTGCGTGGCCTCGCAGGACATGGTATGCCGATCTGGTGGACATGTCCTCTCTGCCACAGTGGAAGCTTCCATTGAGGCAGGACCTTCTCATTCAGAGACCTTTCCATCATCTCAATCTAATTTCTCTACAGCTGACTGCTTGGAGATTGAACGCTTGATTTTATCTAAGCGAGGGTTCTCTGATTCGGTCATTGATACCTTGATTCAGACACGTAAGCCTGTTACTAGAAAGATTTACCATACGATATGGCGTAAATATCTTTATTGGTGCGAATCCAAGGGTTACTCATGGAGTAAGATTAGGATTCCTAGGATTTTTTCCTTTCTCAAAGAAGGATTGGAGAAGGGGTTATCAGCAAGTTCCTTAAAGGGACAGATTTCTGCTTTATCTATTTTGCTACACAAACGTCTGGCAGATATTCCTGATGTTCAATCTTTTTGTCAGGCTCGGACTAGGATCAGGCCTGTGTTTAGACCTATTGCTCCTCCTTGGAGTTTGAATTTAGTTCTTAAGGTTCTTCAAGGGGTTCCATTTGAACCTATGCATTCCATAGATATTAAGTTGTTATATTGGAAAGTTTTATTTTTGGTTGCTATTCTGCTCGCAGAGTTTCTGAGCTTTCGGCTCTACAATGTGATTCTCCTTACCTTATTTTTCATTCCGATAAGGTAGTGTTATGTACCAAACCTGGTTTTCTTCCTAAGGTTGTTTCCAACAAAAATATTAATCGGGAAATTAATGTTCCTTCATTGTGTCCCAATCCTTCTTCTAAGAAGGAGCGTCTGTTACATAACTTGGACGTGGTCCGTGCCCTGATGTTTTACTGGCAGACGACTAAAGAATTTCGTCAATCATCTTCATTGTTTGTTGTTTTTTTGGCTGAAAAGTATCATCCGTTTTGAATATAAGACTGCTGGACATCAGCCTCCTGAAAGAATTACGGCTCATTCTACTAGGGCTGTGGCTTCCTCATGGGCATTTAAAAATGATACTTCTGTTGACCAAGTTGCAGCCTTGCAAATCTGTTAGTCTCTTCACACTTTTTCCAAGCTTTACAAATTTGATACTTTTGCCTCGTCCGAGGCTGTTTTTGGGAGAAAAGGTTCTTCAAGCAGTGGTGCCTTCTATTTAGGTTCCAGTCTTTAGTCACCTCTGCACCTTGGCTTTTCCTTTCTCTTCCTAACTTCGGTCGAATGACTGGAGTGGGAGGGAAGGGAGGAGCTATATATACAGCTCTGCTGTGGTGCTTTTTGCCGCCTCCTGCTGACCAGGAGGCGATATCCCATAAGTAAGGATGAAATCCGTGGACTCGTCATATCGTAAAAGAAACAAATTTATCAGGTAAGCATAAATTTCCTTTTTAGATTGTGTTGCTCATACCTCAAATAGTATTTTCTGGCCATACAGCCGCTCACAGTGCATTACGGCTGTGCCAGCCCCCACTATGACTTTACTGCTAGAGTGAACACGGACCAGCGCTCAGTAAATGCGCGTCCGTGTTCAGCAGTGATTACTTTTCTCCTGCATCCTAGTGCATCAGAGTGAGGACAACCAGAAGCTAACTCTGCCTTCACATTAGTAATCTACTACTGTATGTGAAGGCAATTTACTATTAGTTATCTACTATTAGTATTCCTGCAGCAGCACTCTATGAAAGAAGCCTGCCACTGGGCAAAGAATGCTGCCTGCGGTACGCTTCTTTCATAGATGCGGCGGAGCACAGTGCTGCTGCAGGCATACCCCAATAGTTAGATTATTGATTTTGTAAGCGGAGTTCTGCCCAGCATAGTATTTAGCAGCGGAGGGGCTTTATAGGAGCTGGAAACAGCAGATGTCTTGCGGTCCCTGCACTTACATCAGTTATCTCTCACTTCTCAATCAGCCTCTGCAACCTACCTAGCCTAGACCTTGGGAACTCAGCCTCTACTGAGGTAGCAACCTCCACTCCCTCTGCTCTCCCGGTATCAGCCCTGTGCCCTGGACTACTAAGGGCCGAAATTTTGTCCACTTCAGCCCAGCACATAGTAATTCACATCGGTAACGTCCGTTTCTAGCAATGTGCTGCACATTTATCAAGTTGTTATAGCCTATAGCAATATATTTGAGAGCTCACGTGTGCCCCAAAATAAAAAAAAATGTTGGAACAAAATTGAATTCTGGATGAATAAAATACTGCAGGATATTCATGTCCTTTTTTTTTTTTTTTTTGATGGAGAAATTAAAAAACAAAAACAAATAGAAGTTTGTAAATGCGGTTATACTTAATGGACGGACTTTAATATTAAAATACTGGAAATCTAAAAAAGTACCTACGCTAGCTCAGCTTACACAGAAAATAAACAACCAATTAATTTTCGAGAAATTCGAAATAACTGTTGATAATGAAAGTAAAATTAAACACTTTTTTAATAAATGGAAAAGTTTGATCATCTCGTATCCAAGAGCAACGCAGATACAAGTGATCTCCCCCTTTAAAGGGACACTCAGGTTAAATTAAATTTTCATGATTCAGATACAGCATGTAATTTTAAGCAACTTTCCAATTTACTTCCATTAAAAAAAAATGTGCACAGTCTTTTATATTTACAATTTTTGAGCCACCAGATCCTACTGAGCATGTGCAAGAATTCAGACTATACGTATATGCATTTGTGATTGGCTGATTGCTATCACATGGTACAAGGGGAGTGGAAACATACATAACTTTGAAATTTGTTATAAAAAAAATCTACTACTCATTTGAAGTTCAGACTAAGTGCTATTGCATTGTCTTGTTATCTTGCATTTTTTGATTATACAAATCTAATGTGTTGACTGGTCCTTTAAGGACTCGGTATTTCTGAAACGGTAATGGAGTGAAACAAATTCCCTAGAGACTAGTGCTTTTTTTTTCGCCCTTCTCTCTCCCCATTTGTTTTTGTGTTGGTATTTTAGTTTAAGGTCAAATATACCAAAAGTATAATAAGGAATTACGTGATGTTCGTAGAGCATTAAAGGGACACTGAACCCAGTTTTTTTTCTTTTGTTATTCAGATAGTGCATGCAATTTTAAGCAACTTTCCAATTTACTCCTATTATCAATTTTTGTTCGTTCTCTTGCTATATTTATTTGAAAAAGAATCCATCTAAGCTTTTTTTTTGGCTCAGAACTCTGGACATCAATTTTTTATTGGTGGATGAATTTACCCACCAATCAGCTAGAACAACCCAGGTTGTTCACCAAAAATGGGCCGGCATCTAAACTTACATTCTTGCATTTCAAATAAAGATACCAAAAGAATGAATACAATTTGATAATAGGAGTAAATTAGAAAGTTGCTTAAAATTTCATGTTCTATCTGAATCACAAAAGAAAAAATTTGGGTTCAGTTTCCCTTTAAGCAATGACCAAAGAAGGCTGAAATGTACTTATGTTTTGAGTATGAATATGGCTTGTGATTTTTGATTTGTGAACGGAATTAGCAAAACACCCTGCGAGGTGTAATGCAAGCTTAAAGGGCCACTAAACCCAAAATCTTTCTTTCATGATTCAGATAGAGAATACAAATTTAAACAACATAACAATTTACTTCTATTATTTATTTTGCTTCATTTTTTAGATATCCTTAGTTGAAGAAAAAGCAGTGCACATGGTGAGCCAATCACACGAGGCTTCTATGTGCAGCAACCAATCAGCAGCTACTGAGCATATCTAGATATGCTTTTCAGCAAAGAATATCAAGAGAATAAAACAAATTAGATAATATAAGTAAATTAGAAAGATGTTTAAAATTGCATTCTCTTTCTAAGTCATGAAAGAAAAAATGTGGGTTTCATGGCCCTTTAAATGAGATGTTGTGTATCTATACTTTTGGAACATAAATAAAGAAATATAAAAAAAAGAATTTGATTGGAGGAGGGGCGTGCTAACTTCTCTTGTAGCTCAGCCCTTTCCTTAAGGAGTGCCAGCATTGTTGTAAAGCTACACAGGAGCGGCAAATGTAAAAGTATATTTTTACAAACGTACTTTTTAAAAAATATTGGTATATATGTCTTTTGCTTTAACTATCTGCCTATCAAAATTTGTCAGGTGACTACACTGGCCCTTTAAGTTTTAAAACTCCCCTTTTCTTTGTCTTGTCAAGAACACTGCCCTTGTTTTAATTTGACAAGTTAGCCACACATAGCCAGCCTTGGCTCACAGTATCAGTCTCCAAGAGTTGGAAGGGGGGGGGTCTTAAATCACAGTATTCCTGAACACAGATATCACACAAAGAAAAAGCAGTTCACACTAACCCTGCAATACTGGGACCACAATACCACCTCTGCTGGGTAGCCAATCCAGGTATCAACTATTCCACATGATTGTATCATGACACAAGCATAAATTATGTTTTTAAACAATGGATACCAAGAGAATGTAGCAAATTATACAATAGAAGTAGACTGGAAAGTTGCATACTATTTCCGAACCAGGAAAGTTAAATTTTTACTTTACTGTACTTTTTTTTTTTTTTTTTTTTTTTTTAAAGACTGAGTTCAATGAGTAACAGCTATTTTGATTCAAAAATATCTTACTTTACTACACACCACTGGGACGTTGATTTATGCAGTTACCAGAGAATACAAACATTCATATTTTAATTATAAGTGGCAATTTCATCAAGCAAAATCAGCTCAAATGACAAAATAAAGGTTAAAAAAAATAACCGTACAGTGTCCCTTTCAGGTTTCTTTTTTAAAAGTTTAATTACTATCTTTTTGTAGCTGACCATATGTCTGTTTTGCTGTGGAAAGTTACTTAGGTTTTTTGTTGTTGTTTTTTTCCTTTTCTATAAAGTAAATTTTGGATCTGTCATATATAAAATATGCAAACTATTGAACATAGTAAGCTGTAGCTTTATTGCTATTTTCTTTTTAATTCTTAATATTTTAATATAGCTCCAAAAATAAGAGTGCCTGAACCTCTGTGGGTGGAAGGCAATGATTGTGCATAATGATGGATTGACAGGGCTTTTGTTTCTAAGCAGGGCCATTATCCTGTTATGATGACACATGAACTTTCCCCTTGTTCAGAGAGTAACAATAGGTAAACTAAGGGGACCAGTAGTGTAGATGTATTTTCTGTAAGATAAGTGTATTAGTTGGATATTATGTGTATGCAGCAGTTGTTATGGCTAAGTGATTTGTGATCAAAGCAAGGATTCAGTCTAAAGACTCTCTCCTTTTCATGTGGATTTGGCTCCACATAGGCTGTTGAGACCAGTAGGAATTTCTCACTTTCTAGTTTGCTTATATGTTTACTGGATTTTCCAACTACTTTGTGAAGCCTGTTAACACTTCAATGCTTAAACTAGCAAGACAAAATATTTGAACCTGTTTAAATGTGCTCTTTTTGTATGCATGGAAAAACTGTATATATAAAAGAGTTTACAAACTATAATAGATATTTAGCATATCTGCCAAGTGTAGCAACTTGAACAATCCATTAAAACACCTTAAATTCCTTTAACGAATTTTACATTTTAAACTCCCCTTCACCATTTTCCATAAAAATATTCCAACTGGCACTGTTGTGTTAAGGTAAAGAACCCGAAGTAAGGGAGACATGTTATGTCGCTGTAATTACGATGTTTCAATAGAGGGCACTTAAAGCGTTTTATGTATCCCACTCTGACTCAATAATGTGTCAATAATCCGTATCTTTATATATTAAATAAACAATCTTACGATTACATTTTAAATGATATAGCAACCAGGAAACCTTTCTTAGTGATACTGTGTATAACGTGATCTTCGTTTAATTTAAAATTCTCTTTTAAACCGTGCACCTTAGAGGTCTAAGGTGTTTCTATAGTGGTTGTAATTAATTGCAGAATAATTCTTAGAAAAGTGTAACCTCCTTTTTATAAAAAAAACTTGAATAGTGCAAAAATGACTATTTAACATATTCTTATCCTTATAAAACTCAAAGTTGCAAAGATCGTGATTATAAAATGTTATACAGATATTTACAAAACATATTAAAAACTTTTAATTGTTTCTTTTAGATAGTTATATAATTGATACATTTGTTAAACCTGATACGATTCTTTCAAATTGTAAAATGTGGCAAACAAATGCATAACAATGAAAAATTGTATTAAAAGTATTATATTAAAACCAAGTAGTTGAGGAAAAAAGTCAGTTTCCAAACTTTATCAGGGGATCCTTTTATTAAAGGATTACTTTCTGTTATAATTTTTAAGCTAAATAACTAACATATTAAAGTTAATAAACATTAATTAAAACCTACTGACCTATATTTTCTCCAAAACAAAGTTTCATAACATTCTAAAAGTTATATATTTTATTCACCGATGATGTCACGTTATCCTGCCCACTATTTTCAGCACTGTGTGTTCAAAATACTAAACCAATAACTTTGTGTTTAAAGCGCCATTTTGAAACCTAGGTATTGTAAACGGATTGGTACAGAGCAAAGGATACCCACGGAGTGGGTTTGGAAAACAATTAAATTTGCAGACAAGATTTCTGATATACGGTAGAGATATGTTAATGAAATGCTATTGATAAAAAGTGTATTTGGGGTAGTTAGTTAGTAACAGGCATAGAAAATATTTACTTACAGTGGCCCTTTAAGTCTCTCTGGGCTTTTAAAATTGGTGTTGAGTTATTTCCAATGTCTTTATCAATGAGTTTTATACTCAAAATAATCTCCGCAACTGTGTGTTTGCAAAAGCACTCCTTTAGCGATTGTATCTATTGTAGTAGGAGGTTTTTAAATCTCACATTTGGAACTGCAATCCTCCACAGTTAGTATCTTAGGTGGATCTTACCTCTGATCGGTCTGGCAATCTTTTCAGAACCTTTGGTCATTTTCAGAGCTTAGACTCCCTCTGTTGCCGGCTGGTGTGACGTCGCTCACTCCCAGTTTTCGTCAGGTACTTGCGCAAGTACTATGGCTCCTTTCTTTAGTATTTTGCAGCTTTCTCTAACCAGGTCTTTCAAAACTCTGCACTTTTTAGTACAATGTACACAGATATGACCTTTGTTCACCTTTCGGCTGTATCTGATTCTTTGATGTTATAGATCTTTTTCAGTAGCTCACTGACACAATTAGCCAAGCTCCTTGTTACGAATCCACACGTTTCACCCCCTTCAGGGCTTTCTCAAGATTCAGATTGGTGTCTTGGCTCCATTTTTAAAAGTCCCTCTCTTGATTTTGATTGGCTCCTTCTGTTATTCCATATTTAGCTCATTTAAAGTGATAAATACTTATATTTCCACTTCTCTTTGACACATATTAAGCTCATTCCATTATACTCTGCATTTATTTATAAAAATGATAGGAAAATATATATTTTTTTTAAATATTTTTTTAAGAGTCAATATCGTTGTTATATGTCGCCCCCCTATACAGTGCTGCCTTAAAGAGACCGTAAACACCAGAATTTTGTTGTTTAAAAAGGTAGATAATGCCTTTATTACCCATTCCCCAATTTTGCATAACCAACACTGTTATAATAATATACTTTTTACCTCTGTGATTACCTTGTATCCATGGCTCTGCAAACTGCCCCCTTATTTCATTTCTGTTGACAGACTTGCATTTTTAGCCAATCAGTGCTTGCTCTTAGGAGCTTCACGTGCCTGAGCTCAATGTTATCTATATGAAACACATGAACTAACGCCCTCTACTGGTGAAAAACGGTCAAAATGCATTCAGATTAGAGGTGGCCTTCAAGATCTGAGAAATTTGTATATATACCTCCTAGATTTAGCTTTCAACTAAGAATACCAAGAGGACAAAGCAAAATTGGTAATAAAAGTAAATTGGAAAGTTGTTTAAAATGACATGCCCTATTTAAATCATGAAAGTTTTTTTTTTTTTTTTTTTTACTTGACTGTCCCTTTAAGTAATAATAGAAAAATAGAAAAGCAAGAATGACCGAAAAGAAGAGGATTTTTTATTAATCTTTGTAGAAGATAGAAAAGGAAATTAAGAGCACTAACTTTATTGGCTTAATAGCAAAATTATAATTGCATATGTGATCCGGTTCTTATGATACAATCACCGGATTTAACTCCAAAGATACGGAAGGAAGGAATATATATCTCAATAACGAGAGCAATGATACTTTTTAGATTGGACTAACTATACATTTATA
>NC_069500.1:540445899-540508399 GCF_027579735.1 Bombina bombina
TTTTCATTTACTGAGGTACTGAGTGAATAAATGTTTGGGCACTATTTTTCCACTTGGCAGTTGCTTAATCTGTTTTCTGACAGTTTCTGTTCTCCCTCACTGCTGTGTGTGAGGGGGAGGGGACGTTTTTTGGCGCTTTTACTACGCATCAAATATTTCAGTCAGCAACTCATTGTATTCCCTGCATGATCCGGTTCATCTCTACAGAGCTCAGGGGTCTTCAAAACTTATTTTGAGGGAGGTAATTTCTCTCAGCAGAGCTGTGAGAATTATAGTTTGACTGAGATAAAAAACGTTTATTCTGTAATTTGTTTCCTGCTTTCAGAATTTGTTATCTTTGCTAATGGGATTAAACCTTTGCTAAAGTTGTGTTATTTACAAGGATTGAGGCTATAACTGTTTCAATTTATTAATTTTCAACTGTCATAGATCTTCTGTGCTTCTTAAAGGCACAGTACGTTTTAATATTATTCTAATTGAATTGTATTTCCAAGTTACAAGTTTATTTGCTAGTGTGTTAAACATGTCTGATTCAGAGGATGATACCTGTGTCATTTGTTGCAATGCCAAAGTGGAGCCCAATAGAAATTTATGTACTAACTGTATTGATGCTACTTTAAATAAAAGTCAATCTGTACAAATTGAACAAATTTCACCAAACAACGAGGGGAGAGTTATGCCGACTAACTCGCCTCACGTGTCAGTACCTACATCTCCCGCTCAGAGGGAGGTGCGTGATATTGTAGCGCCGAGTACATCTGGGCGGCCATTACAAATCACATTACAGGATATGGCTACTGTTATGACTGAGGTTTTGGCTAAATTACCAGAACTAAGAGGTAAGCTTGATCACTCTGGGGTGAGAACAGAGTGCGCTGATAATATTAGGGCCATGTCAGACACTGCGTCACAGGTGGCAGAACATGAGGACGGAGAACTTCATTCTGTGGGTGACGGTTCTGATCCAAACAGACTGGATTCAGATATTTCAAATTTTAAATTTAAACTGGAAAACCTCCGTGTATTACTAGGGGAGGTGTTAGCGGCTCTGAATGATTGTAACACAGTTGCAATACCAGAGAAAATGTGTAGGTTGGATTAATATTTTGCGGTACCGACGAGTACTGAGGTTTTTCCTATACCTAAGAGACTTACTGAAATTGTTACTAAGGAGTGGGATAGACCCGGTGTGCCGTTCTCACCCCCTCCGATATTTAGAAAAATGTTTCCAATAGACGCCACCACAAGGGACTTATGGCAAACGGTCCCTAAGGTGGAGGGAGCAGTTTCTACCTTAGCTAAGCGTACCACTATCCCGGTGGAGGATAGCTGTGCTTTTTCAGATCCAATGGATAAAAAATTAGAGGGTTACCTTAAGAAAATGTTTGTTCAACAAGGTTTTATATTGCAACCCCTTGCATGCATTGCGCCGATCACGGCTGCAGCGGCATTCTGGATTGAGTCTCTGGAAGAGAACATTGGTTCAGCTACTCTGGACGACATTACGGACAGGCTTAGAGTCCTTAAACTAGCTAATTCATTCATTTCGGAGGCCGTAGTACATCTTACTAAACTTACGGCGAAGAATTCAGGATTCGCCATTCAGGCACGCAGGGCGCTGTGGCTAAAATCCTGGTCAGCTGATGTTACTTCTAAGTCTAAATTGCTTAATATACCTTTCAAAGGGCAGACCTTATTCGGGCCCGGGTTGAAAGAGATTATCGCTGACATTACAGGAGGTAAAGGCCATGCCCTGCCTCAGGACAAAGCCAAAGCCAAGACTAGACAGTCTAATTTTCGTTCCTTTCGTAATTTCAAAGCAGGAGCAGCATCAACTTCCTCTGCACCAAAACAGGAAGGAGCTGTTGCTCGCTACAGACAAGGCTGGAAACCTAACCAGTCCTGGAACAAGGGCAAGCAGACTAGGAAACCTGCTGCTGCCCCTAAAACAGCATGAATTGAGGGCCCCCGATCCGGGATCGGATCTAGTGGGGGGCAGACTTTCTCTCTTCGCCCAGGCTTGGGCAAGAGATGTTCAGGATCCCTGGGCGCTAGAGATAATATCTCAGGGATACCTTCTGGACTTCAAATACTCTCCTCCAAGAGAGAGATTTCATCTGTCAAGATTGCCAACAATCCAGACAAAGAAAGAGGCGTTTCTACGCTGCGTACAAGAGCTCTTGTTAATGGGAGTAATCCATCCCCCATCCAGTTCCACGATCGGAACAGGGACAGGGGTTTTACTCAAATCTGTTTGTGGTTCCCAAAAAAGAGGGAACTTTCAGACCAATCCTGGACTTAAAGATCCTAAACAAATTCCTAAGAGTTCCATCGTTCAAGATGGAGACTATTCGGACAATTTTACCTATGATCCAAGAGGGTCAGTACATGACCACTGTAGATTTAAAAGATGCTTACCTTCACATACCGATTCACAAAGATCATTATCGGTACCTAAGGTTTGCCTTCCTAGACAGGCATTACCAGTTTGTGGCTCTTCCATTCGGATTGGCTACAGCTCCAAGAATCTTCACAAAGGTTCTGGGTGCTCTTCTGGCGGTACTAAGACCGCGGGGAATCTCGGTAGCTCCATACCTAGACGACATTCTGATACAAGCTTCAAGCTTTCAAACTGCCAAGTCTCATACAGAGTTAGTGCTGGCATTTCTAAGGTCACATGGATGGAAGGTGAACGAAAAGAAAAGTTCACTCATTCCACTCACAAGAGTTCCCTTCCTGGGGACTCTTATAGATTCTGTAGAAATGAAGATTTACCTGACAGAGGACAGGCTAACAAGACTTCAAAGTGCTTGCCGCACCCTTCATTCCATTCAACACCCGTCAGTGGCTCAATGCATGGAGGTAATCGGCTTAATGGTAGCGGCAATGGACATAGTACCCTTTGCACGCTTACACCTCAGACCACTGCAACTGTGCATGCTAAGTCAGTGGAATGGGGATTACTCAGACTTATCCCCTTCTCTGAATCTGGATCAAGAGACCAGAAATTCTCTTCTATGGTGGCTTTCTCGGCCATATCTGTCCAGGGGGATGCCATTCAGCAGACCAGACTGGACAATTGTAACAACAGACGCCAGCCTTCTAGGTTGGGGTGCCGTCTGGAATTCTCTGAAGGCTCAGGGACAATGGAGTCAGGAGGAGAGTCTCCTGCCAATAAACATTCTGGAATTGAGAGCAGTTCTCAATGCCCTCCTGGCTTGGCCCCAGTTGACAACTCGGGGGTTCATCAGGTTTCAGTCGGACAACATCACGACTGTAGCTTACATCAACCATCAGGGAGGGACAAGAAGCTCCCTAGCTATGATGGAAGTATCAAAGATAATTCGCTGGGCAGAGTCTCACTCTTGCCACCTGTCAGCAATCCACATCCCGGGAGTGGAGAACTGGGAGGCGGATTTCTTAAGTCGTCAGACTTTTCATCCGGGGGAGTGGGAACTTCATCCGGAGGTCTTTGCCCAAATACTTCGACGTTGGGGCAAACCAGAGATAGATCTCATGGCGTCTCGACAGAACGCCAAGCTTCCTCGTTACGGGTCCAGATCCAGGGATCCAGGAGCAGTCCTGATAGATGCTCTGACAGCACCTTGGGACTTCAGGATGGCTTACGTGTTTCCACCCTTCCCGTTGCTTCCTCGATTGATTGCCAGAATCAAACAAGAGAGAGCATCAGTGATTCTAATAGCACCTGCGTGGCCACGCAGGACTTGGTATGCAGACCTGGTGGACATGTCATCCTGTCCACCTTGGTCTCTACCTCTGAAACAGGACCTTCTGATACAGGGTCCCTTCAAACATCAAAATCTAACTTCTCTGAAGCTGACTGCTTGGAAATTGAACGCTTGATTTTATCAAGACGTGGGTTTTCTGAGTCAGTTATTGATACCTTAATACAGGCTAGGAAACCTGTTACCAGAAAGATTTACCATAAGATATGGCGTAAATACCTATATTGGTGTGAATCCAAAGGTTACTCTTGGAGTAAGGTTAGGATTCCTAGGATATTGTCTTTTCTACAAGAAGGTTTAGAAAAGGGTTTATCTGCTAGTTCATTAAAGGGACAGATCTCAGCTCTGTCCATTCTGTTACACAAACGTCTGTCAGAAGTTCCTGACGTCCAGGCTTTTTGTCAGGCTTTGGCCAGGATTAAGCCTGTGTTTAAAACTGTTGCTCCACCATGGAGTTTAAACCTTGTTCTTAATGTTTTACAGGGCGTTCCGTTTGAACCCCTTCATTCCATTGATATAAAGTTGTTATCTTGGAAAGTTCTATTTTTAATGGCTATTTCCTCGGCTCGAAGAGTCTCTGAATTATCAGCCTTACATTGTGATTCTCCTTATTTGATTTTTCATTCGGATAAGGTAGTCCTGCGTACTAAACCTGGGTTCTTACCTAAGGTAGTTACTAACAGGAATATCAATCAAGAGATTGTTGTTCCTTCTTTATGCCCAAATCCTTCTTCAAAGAAGGAACGTCTACTGCACAACCTGGATGTAGTCCGTGCTCTAAAATTTTACTTACAGGCAACTAAGGAATTTCGACAAACGTCTTCTCTGTTTGTCATTTACTCTGGGCAGAGGAGAGGTCAAAAAGCTTCCGCTACCTCTCTTTCTTTTTGGCTTCGTAGCATAATTCGTTTAGCTTATGAGACTGGTGGACAGCAGCCTCCTGAAAGAATTACAGCTCATTCTACTAGAGCTGTGGCTTCCACTTGGGCCTTCAAGAATGAGGCCTCTGTTGAACAGATTTGCAAGGCTGCAACTTGGTCTTCGCTTCATACTTTTTCCAAATTTTACAAATTTGACACTTTTGCTTCATCGGAGGCTATTTTTGGGAGAAAGGTTCTTCAGGCAGTGGTTCCTTCTGTATAAAGAGCCTGCCTATCCCTCCCGTCATCCGTGTACTTTTGCTTTGGTATTGGTATCCCAGAAGTAATGATGACCCGTGGACTGATCACACTTAACAGAAGAAAACATAATTTATGCTTACCTGATAAATTCCTTTCTTCTGTAGTGTGATCAGTCCACGGCCCGCCCTGTTTTTAAGGCAGGTAAATATTTTTTAATTTATACTCCAGTCACCACTTCACCCTTGGCTTTTCCTTTCTCGTTGGTCCTTGGTCGAATGACTGGGAGTGACGTAGAGGGGAGGAGCTATATGCAGCTCTGCTGGGTGAATCCTCTTGCACTTCCTGTTGGGGAGGAGTAATATCCCAGAAGTAATGATGACCCGTGGACTGATCACACTACAGAAGAAAGGAATTTATCAGGTAAGCATAAATTATGTTTTTACATTTAAATAAACTTAATTCCCTTCCTCTGCTAATATAAAACATTTTAATGTTTTGATGCAGGAGGGTAAATTTAATTGTAGAGAATTTGTCTACTGATGCGAATACCAACATGGCAATAACAATTAAAATCGGCAAAAACTTTGAATTCTGTACTACTTCGAGATTTTATTCTTATTAAAAAGCCACAATGCAAAGTTCCTTTAAATAAATCCTCTTGCTTTTATGAGATTGGACATTGTTCCCCATTTCTCTCCCGTCTGGAGTCTGAGAATAAAATGGATTTGATGGAGGCAGGAATAGTCCGATGTTTTGTGTTTGTTCTTCTGGAGGAACGCCATAACTCAGACTTATTTAAAATCATTTTTTTTGTCATGATTCAGAGCCTATTTTAAACAACTTTCCAATTTATTTCTATTGTGAAATTTGCTTAATTCTCTTGGTTTTCTTTGTTGAAGGAGCAATAATGTGGGAGCTAGCTAAACACATCAGGTGAGTCAATGACAAGAGGCAGAGGCATATATGTGCAGCCACCTTGTGCAGCTATATTTCTTTCTAAGCTTATAAATATTCCTTCAGATTGTTATAAAGAATTAACCTTTTTGGAGGGGCGGTGGACGTAACAAAAATTATATTATTAAAGATATCACTGGTGGCATAGGCGTAGGAACCCCAAAAAAATCTGGAGGGGAAGCATTTTTACTGGCAGCGTATTCTTATTCAGTAAACATGGAATGGTGTTTCTAATAAATATATATATATATATATATATATATATATATATATATATATATATATATATATATATATATATATATATAAATATATATTTAAAATTTTCCAAAGACAATATTTAGCTTGGTAGCAAAAAAGAGTGGGTAAGTACCTGTCGTCCTGCCTCATTTATCTGAGGGCGGGGGGATTTATGCATCATCTGTTCCCCCCACACACGATTACCTGGGATCTCTTAGGATGACAATAAAAAGCCTAATCCTGGTTTGGTAAACCAGGCAACCTTTTTCTGAGGAACAGTGATCACCTATGACACAAGGCACCAGGATGTTTTTGATAAGGAGACTTTGATGCTGCCCATATATCTCTACCATCTGTACCACCCGAGGATCAATTAACTCATGTTAACCCCTTGGCGACCGAGGATGTGTCAGGCACGTCCTACAAAGGGTGTCATGTCAGTTGAGGACCAAGGACGTGCCTGACACATCCTTGGGTATTCTGAGCACTGGATGTTCCTGACTGCCGGGCTCCATTTTGACCTGATTTTACCCCTGATGAACAAAGGGTACCACATGTATGTAGACAATTTTTATACAAGTGTCCTTTTGTTCCAGCTACTTTATTGTTTTGATACAGTAGCTTGCGGTACAATTCGAAAGAACCACACCGATTTCCCAGGACAACTTGCTTGCACCCGGCTACGAAGGGGGTCTTCTCAGCTCTGCGCCAAGAGGAGCTTTTGGCAGTTAAGTACAGAGACAAGAAGGATGTATACCTTCTTACCACCATCTACAGAGAGAGGACTGTGGAGGTCTCTGTACGTGGCATAGCTGAGAGCACAATGAAGCCAGTCTGCATCAAGGCTTATAATCGGCATATGGGTGGGGTTCATCTAGCAGATCAGCTGTTGCAGCCCTACCTAATTATGCGGAAGACAACAGCCTGGTACAAAAAGGTTGCAATTTACTTAATGCAGATTGCAACCCACAACACTTTTTTTATTGTTCAAAAAAGCAAACCCAAAAATGAAACTGACTTTTTTACAATTTCAGCTGCAGATAATTTTGGGGATTTTGTACCAAGATGCACCTGTTCCCCGGGCAGTAATGGGAGAGAGCAGAGTTGGGGCTACCCTTTTTATTTTAAATACCCCCCTACTGCGGCAAAGCAGAATCCTAAATGCAGAGTCAGTACCAAGAGGGGACAGAGAAAGAACACCCTTTTCTCCAACATAGGTGTGTCCGGTCCACGGCGTCATCCTTACTAGTGGGATATTCTCTTCCCCAACAGGAAATGGCAAAGAGCCCAGCAAAGCTGGTCACATGATCCCTCCTAGGCTCCGCCTACCCCAGTCATTCTCTTTGCCGTTGTACAGGCAACATCTCCACGGAGATGGCTTAGAGTTTTTTAGTGTTTAACTGTAGTTTTTATTATTCAATCAAGAGTTTGTTATTTTGAAATAGTGCTGGTATGTACTATTTACTCAGAAACAGAAAAGAGATGAAGATTTCTGTTTGTATGAGGAAAATGATTTTAGCAACCGTCACTAAAATCCATGGCTGTTCCACACAGGACTGTTGAGAGCAATTAACTTCAGTTGGGGGAACAGTGAGCAGTCTCTTGCTGCTTGAGGTATGACACATTCTAACAAGACGATGTAATGCTGGAAGCTGTCATTTTCCCTATGGGATCCGGTAAGCCATGTTTATTACGATCGTAAATAAGGGCTTCACAAGGGCTTATTAAGACTGTAGACTTTTTCTGGGCTAAATCGATTCATTATTAACACATATTTAGCCTTGAGGAATCATTTTATCTGGGTATTTTGATATAATAATATCGGCAGGCACTGTTTTAGACACCTTATTCTTTAGGGGCTTTCCCAAAGCATAAGCAGAGCCTCATTTTCGCGCCGGTGTTGCGCACTTGTTTTTGAGAGGCATGGCATGCAGTCGCATGTGAGAGGAGCTCTGATACTTAGAAAAGACTTTCTGAAGGCGTCATTTGGTATCGTATTCCCCTTTGGGCTTGGTTGGGTCTCAGCAAAGCAGATACCAGGGACTGTAAAGGGGTTAAAGTTCAAAACGGCTCCGGTTCCGTTATTTTAAGGGTTAAAGCTTCCAAATTTGGTGTGCAATACTTTTAAGGCTTTAAGACACTGTGGTGAAAATTTGGTGAATTTTGAACAATTCCTTCATGTTTTTTCGCAATTGCAGTAATAAAGTGTGTTCAGTTTAAAATTTAAAGTGACAGTAACGGTTTTATTTTAAAACGTTTTTTGTACTTTGTTATCAAGTTTATGCCTGTTTAACATGTCTGAACTACCAGATAGACTGTGTTCTGAATGTGGGGAAGCCAGAATTCCTATTCATTTAAATAAATGTGATTTATGTGACAATGACAATGATGCCCAAGATGATTCCTCAAGTGAGGGGAGTAAGCATGGTACTGCATCATTCCCTCCTTCGTCTACACGAGTCTTGCCCACTCAGGAGGCCCCTAGTACATCTAGCGCGCCAATACTCCTTACTATGCAACAATTAACGGCTGTAATGGATAATTCTGTCAAAAACATTTTAGCCAAAATGAACACTTATCAGCGTAAGCGCGACTGCTCTGTTTTAGATACTGAAGAGCATGACGACGCTGATAATAATATTTCTGAAGGGCCCCTAACCCAGTCTGATGGGGCCAGGGAGGTTTTGTCTGAGGGAGAAATTACTGATTCAGGGAACATTTCTCAACAAGCTGAACCTGATGTGATTGCATTTAAATTTAAGTTGGAACATCTCCGCATTCTGCTTAAGGAGGTATTATCCACTCTGGATGATTGTGACAAGTTGGTCATCCCAGAGAAACTATGTAAAATGGACAAGTTCCTAGAGGTGCCGGGGCTCCCAGAAGCTTTTCCTATACCCAAGCGGGTGGCGGACATTGTTAATAAAGAATGGGAAAGGCCCGGTATTCCTTTCGTCCCTCCCCCCATATTTAAAAAATTGTTTCCTAAGGTCGACCCCAGAAAGGACTTATGGCAGACAGTCCCCAAGGTCGAGGGAGCGGTTTCCACTTTAAACAAACGCACCACTATACCCATAGAGGATAGTTGTGCTTTCAAAGATCCTATGGATAAAAAATTAGAAGGTTTGCTTAAAAAGATGTTTGTTCAGCAAGGTTACCTTCTACAACCAATTTCATGCATTGTCCCTGTCGCTACAGCCGCATGTTTCTGGTTCGATGAGCTGATAAAGGCGGTCGATAGTGATTCTCCTCCTTTTGAGGAGATTATGGACAGAATCAATGCTCTCAAATTGGCTAATTCTTTCACCCTAGACGCCACTTTGCAATTGGCTAGGTTAGCGGCTAAGAATTCTGGGTTTGCTATTGTGGCGCGCAGAGCGCTTTGGTTGAAATCTTGGTCGGCTGATGCGTCTTCCAAGAACAAGCTACTTAACATTCCTTTCAAGGGGAAAACGCTGTTTGGCCCTGACTTGAAAGAGATTATCTCTGATATCACTGGGGGTAAGGGCCACGCCCTTCCTCAGGATCGGCCTTTCAAGGCAAAAAATAAACCTAATTTTCGTCCATTTCGTAGAAACGGACCAGCCCAAGGTGCTACGTCCTCTAAGCAAGAGGGTAATACTTCTCAAGCCAAGCCAGCTTGGAGACCAATGCAAGGCTGGAACAAGGGAAAGCAGGCCAAGAAACCTGCCACTGCTACCAAGACAGCATGAAATGTTGGCCCCCGATCCGGGACCGGATCTGGTGGGGGGCAGACTCTCTCTCTTCGCTCAGGCTTGGGCAAGAGATGTTCTGGATCCTTGGGCGCTAGAAATAGTCTCCCAAGGTTATCTTCTGGAATTCAAGGGACTTCCCCCAAGGGGGAGGTTCCACAGGTCTCAGTTGTCTTCAGACCACATAAAAAGACAGGCATTCTTACATTGTGTAGAAGACCTGTTAAAAATGGGAGTGATTCATCCTGTTCCATTAAGAGAACAAGGGATGGGGTTCTACTCCAATCTGTTCATAGTTCCCAAAAAAGAGGGAACGTTCAGACCAATCTTAGATCTCAAGATCTTAAACAAGTTTCTCAAGGTTCCATCGTTCAAGATGGAAACCATTCGAACTATTCTTCCTTCCATCCAGGAAGGTCAATTCATGACCACGGTGGATTTAAAGGATGCGTATCTACATATTCCTATCCACAAGGAACATCATCGGTTCCTAAGGTTCGCATTCCTGGACAAACATTACCAGTTCGTGGCGCTTCCTTTCGGATTAGCCACTGCTCCAAGGATTTTCACAAAGGTACTAGGGTCCCTTCTAGCTGTGCTAAGACCAAGGGGCATTGCTGTAGTACCTTACTTGGACGACATTCTGATTCAAGCGTCGTCCCTTCCTCAAGCAAAGGCTCACACGGACATTGTCCTGGCCTTTCTCAGATCTCACGGATGGAAAGTGAACGTGGAAAAGAGTTCTCTATCTCCGTCAACAAGGGTTCCCTTCTTGGGAACAATAATAGACTCCTTAGAAATGAGGATTTTTCTGACAGAGGCCAGAAAAACAAAACTTCTAGACTCTTGTCGGATACTTCATTCCGTTCCTCTTCCTTCCATAGCTCAGTGCATGGAAGTGATCGGGTTGATGGTAGCGGCAATGGACATAGTTCCTTTTGCGCGCATTCATCTAAGACCATTACAACTGTGCATGCTCAGTCAGTGGAATGGGGACTATACAGACTTGTCTCCGAAGATACAAGTAAATCAGAGGACCAGAGACTCACTCCGTTGGTGGCTGTCCCTGGACAACCTGTCACAAGGGATGACATTCCGCAGACCAGAGTGGGTCATTGTCACGACCGACGCCAGTCTGATGGGCTGGGGCGCGGTCTGGGGATCCCTGAAAGCTCAGGGTCTTTGGTCTCGGGAAGAATCTCTTCTACCGATAAATATTCTGGAACTGAGAGCGATATTCAATGCTCTCAAGGCTTGGCCTCAGCTAGCGAGGGCCAAGTTCATACGGTTTCAATCAGACAACATGACAACTGTTGCGTACATCAACCATCAGGGGGGAACAAGGAGTTCCCTAGCGATGGAAGAAGTGACCAAAATCATTCTATGGGCGGAGTCTCACTCCTGCCACCTGTCTGCTATCCACATCCCAGGAGTGGAAAATTGGGAAGCGGATTTTCTGAGTCGTCAGACATTGCATCCGGGGGAGTGGGAACTCCATCCGGAAATCTTTGCCCAAGTCACTCAGCTGTGGGGCATTCCAGACATGGATCTGATGGCCTCTCGTCAGAACTTCAAAGTTCCTTGCTACGGGTCCAGATCCAGGGATCCCAAGGCGGCTCTAGTGGATGCACTAGTAGCACCTCGGACCTTCAAACTAGCTTATGTGTTCCCGCCGTTTCCTCTCATCCCCAGGCTGGTAGCCAGGATCAATCAGGAGAGGGCGTCGGTGATCTTGATAGCTCCTGCGTGGCCACGCAGGACTTGGTATGCAGATCTGGTGAATATGTCATCGGCTCCACCTTGGAAGCTACCTTTGAGACGAGACCTTCTTGTTCAGGGTCCGTTCGAACATCCGAATCTGGTTTCACTCCAGCTGACTGCTTGGAGATTGAACGCTTGATTTTATCGAAGCGAGGGTTCTCAGATTCTGTTATCGATACTCTTGTTCAGGCCAGAAAGCCTGTAACTAGAAAGATTTACCACAAAATTTGGAAAAAATATATCTGTTGGTGTGAATCTAAAGGATTCCCTTGGGACAAGGTTAAGATTCCTAGGATTCTATCCTTCCTTCAAGAAGGATTGGAAAAAGGATTATCTGCAAGTTCCCTGAAGGGACAGATTTCTGCCTTGTCGGTGTTACTTCACAAAAAGCTGGCTGCTGTGCCAGATGTTCAAGCCTTTGTTCAGGCTCTGGTTAGAATTAAGCCTGTTTACAAACCTTTGACTCCTCCTTGGAGTCTCAATTTAGTTCTTTCAGTTCTTCAGGGGGTTCCGTTTGAACCCTTACATTCCGTTGATATTAAGTTATTATCTTGGAAAGTTTTGTTTTTAGTTGGCAATTTCTTCTGCTAGAAGAGTTTCAGAATTATCTGCTCTGCAGTGTTCTCCTCCTTATCTGGTGTTCCACGCAGATAAGGTGGTTTTACGTACTAAACCTGGTTTTCTTCCAAAAGTTGTTTCTAACAAAAACATTAACCAGGAGATTATCGTACCTTCTCTGTGTCCGAAACCAGTTTCAAAGAAGGAACGTTTGTTGCACAATTTGGATGTTGTTCGCGCTCTAAAATTCTATTTAGATGCTACAAAGGATTTTAGACAAACATCTTCCTTGTTTGTTGTTTATTCCGGTAAAAGGAGAGGTCAAAAAGCAACTTCTACCTCTCTCTCTTTTTGGATTAAAAGCATCATCAGATTGGCTTACGAGACTGCCGGACGGCAGCCTCCCGAAAGAATCACAGCTCATTCCACTAGGGCTGTGGCTTCCACTTGGGCCTTCAAGAACGAGGCTTCTGTTGATCAGATATGTAGGGCAGCGACTTGGTCTTCACTGCACACTTTTACCAAATTTTACAAGTTTGATACTTTTGCTTCTTCTGAGGCTATTTTTGGGAGAAAGGTTTTGCAAGCCGTGGTGCCTTCCATTTAGGTGACCTGATTTGCTCCCTCCCTTCATCCGTGTCCTAAAGCTTTGGTATTGGTTCCCACAAGTAAGGATGACGCCGTGGACCGGACACACCTATGTTGGAGAAAACAGAATTTGTTTACCTGATAAATTACTTTCTCCAACGGTGTGTCCGGTCCACGGCCCGCCCTGGTTTTTTTAATCAGGTCTGATAATTTATTTTCTTTAACTACAGTCACCACGGTACCATATGGTTTCTCCTATGCAAATATTCCTCCTTAACGTCGGTCGAATGACTGGGGTAGGCGGAGCCTAGGAGGGATCATGTGACCAGCTTTGCTGGGCTCTTTGCCATTTCCTGTTGGGGAAGAGAATATCCCACTAGTAAGGATGACGCCGTGGACCGGACACACCGTTGGAGAAAGTAATTTATCAGGTAAACATAAATTCTGTTTTTCTTCTATAAGGTACGACGAGTCCACGGATTCATCCTTGTGGGATATTATCCTCCTGCTAACAGGAAGTGGCAAAGAGCACCACAGCAGAGCTGTCTATATAGCAGTGTGAGGAACATTTTCATGCTTTATAGCAGTGAGGTATGTTCAGTCATTTTTTTCTGGAGAGTCTGTGTATTTCAGAAAGGCTGACAGTATCCCCATGAGGGTAAGGGTAAGCAGTAATCCTAAGAGCTATAGAAAGTCATTACTAAGCTTGCATAAGGGGCTAATTTAAAAAATGGTTGACACTGAGTTTTGAATGTTTGTGGGCAAACGTTTTTATGAACTGGGAGTGCTGTTAACGTTTTGTGGGCAATAACGTTTTTTTGGGAAAACTTTATTGAAGGTACACTTGGCTTATTTTTGGGTCTCAGAACCCACATGGCTAGTTTAAAACTGCTCTGGTGTGGTTCTTTGAGGCTGTAGAGACATCGAGTGAGATGGGCGGGGCCTATTTTCACGCCTCAGATGCGCAGTTGTTTTCACTCAGCAAGCTCCAACTCCTGAGGGCCCTTGTGGATGTTTTGGGCCAAATCGAAGCTTTAACCCCATATTTACCATCCCTGAGGGCAGGTAGGCGCCACAGCAGGGCTGTAGCAAGGTGCTGGGGGTGTTTTTTTCGGATTTAGGACTTATTTCAATCCGGTTTGCACATTAAAGGGTTAAATGTTAAATTTCCTTGTGGGGCAAACTTAACTTCATATATTGAGTCTGCTATAAAAAAATTGAAAAATTTGGTGCATTTTAAAGTAGTTTTGCAGAACGTGTATGCTTTTTTTTCTCTTAAAGGCACAGTACCTTTTTTTTTAAGATTGTTATTTTTTTTCTCTAAATAAAGTGTTTTCATGCTTGTTTGTAGTCATTACTAGCCTGTTCAACATGTCTGACATTGAGGAAAGTCATTGTTCAATATGTTTAGAAGCCATTGTGGAACCCCCACTTAGAATGTGTCCCTCATGCACTGAAAGGTCAATAAAGCAAAGAACATATTTTAGCTATTAAAAGTATGTCGCAGGATGATTCTCAGTCAGAAGGGAATCAGGTTATGCCATCTAATTCTCCCCAAGTGTCACAGCCATTAACGCCCGCACAAGCGACGCCAAGTACTTCTAGTGCGTCTAATTCTTTCACCCTGCAAGATATGGCCGCAGTTATGAATACTACCCTCACAGAGGTTTTATCTATGCTGCCTGGGTTGCAGGGGAAGCGCAGTAGGCCTGGTGTGAGAACAAATGCTGAGGCCTCTGACGCTTTATTAGCCATATCCGATGTACCCTCACAATGTTCTAAGTTGGGGTGAGGGATTTTCTGTCTGAGGGAGAAATTTCTGATTCAGGAAAGATGTTCTCTCAGACAGACTCAGATATGACGGCTTTTACATTTTAACTAGAACACCTCCGCCTATTTCCAGAGAAATTGTGTAAAATGGACAGATTTCTAGATGTTCCTGCCTACACTGATGTTTTTCCGATCCCTAAGAGGATTTCGGACACTGTTACTAAGGAGTGGGATAGACCAGGTATTCCGTTCGCTCCCCCTCCTACTTTTAAGAAAATGTTTCCCATATCAGCCACCATGCGGGACTCGTGGCAGACGGTCCCTAAGGTGGAGGGAGCTATTTCTACCCTGGCTAAGCGTACAACTATACCTATTGAGGGCGTTTGTGCTTTCAAAGATCCTATGGATAAAAAATTAGAAGGTCTTCTAAAGAAAATATTTGTCCATCAGGGTTTTCTTCTCCAACCTATAGCGTGCATTGTTCCTGTAACTACTGCAGCTGCTTTTTGGTTCAAGGCTCTGGAGGAGGCTCTTAAGGTTGAGACCCCATTTGATGATATTCTGGGTAGAATTGGGGCTCTCAAGCTAGCTAATTCTTTCATTACAGATGCCGCTTTTCAATTCAGGTTTTGCCATTTTAGCGCATAGAGCGTTATGGCTTAAGTCCTGGTCTGCTGATGTGTCATCAAAATCTAAGCTTTTAGTCATCCCTTTCAAGGGCAAGACACTATACGGGCCTGAACTGAAAGAGATCATTTCAGACATCACTGGAGGGAAAGGCCATGCCCTTCCTCAGGATAAGACAAATAAGATAAGGACCAAACAAAATAATTTTTCGTTCCTTTCGAAACTTCAAAGGTGGTCCCTCTACCTCTTCCCCTGCTGCAAAGCAAGAGGGGAATTTTGCTCAATCCAAGTCAGTCTGGAGACCTAACTAGACTTGGAACAAGGGTAAACAGGCCAAGAAGCCCGCTGCTGCCACCAAGACAGCATGAAGGGGTAGACCCCGATCTGGGACCGGATCTAGTAGGGGGCAGACTTTCTCTCTTTGCTCAGGCTTGGGCAAGAGACGTTCAGGACTCCTGGGCTTTAGAAATCCCAGGGGTATCTTCTAGATTTCAAAGATTCTCCTCCTCTATTGATTCAGCAATGGGGCACACCAGAATTGGATCTGATGGCGTCTCGACTGAGCGCCAAGCTTCCTTGTTACGGGTCCAGGTCAAGGAATCCTCAGGCAGTACTGATAGATGCTCTAGCAGTACCCTGGTCGTTCAACCTGGCTTATGTGTTTCCACCATTTCCTCTCCTTCCTCATTTGATTGCTAGAATCAAACAGGAGAGAGCTTTGGTGATTTTTATAGCACCTGCGTGGCCACGCAGGACTTGGTATGCAGACCTGGTGGACATGTCATCTCTTCCACCATGGACTCTGCCACTGAGACAGGACCTTCTGATTCAAGGTCCGTTCCAGCATCCAAATCTAGTTTCTCTGCGCCTGACTGCTTGGAGATTTTATCCAAGCGGGGTTTCCCTGAGTTGGTCATAGATACCTTGATTCAGGCTCGAAAGCCTGTCACTAGGAAAATTTATCATAAGATATGGCGTAAATATCTTTATTGGTGCGAATCCAAAGGCTACTCATGGAGTAAGGATTCCTAAGATTTTGTCCTTTCTCCAAGAAGGTTTGGAGAAAGGGCTATCAGCTAGTTCCTTAAAGGGACAGATACCTGCTTTATCAATTCTACTGCACAAGCGTCTGGCAGATGTTCCAGTCGTTCTGTCAGACTTTAGTTAGAATCAAGCCTGTGTTTAAACCTGTTGCTTTAGTTCTTAAAGTTCTTCAAGGGGTTCCGTTTGAACCTATGCATTCCATAAATATTAAGCTTCTATCTTGGAAAGTTCTGTTTTTAGTTGCTATCTCTTCGGCTCGAAGAGTTTCTGAACTATCTGCATTGCAATGCGACTCGCCTTATCTGGTTTTCCATGCTGATAAGGTGGTTTTGCGTACCAAACCTGGATTCCTTCCTAAGGTTGTTACTAATAGGAATATCAATCAGGAAATTGTTGTTCCTTCTCTGTGTCCTAATCCTTCCTCTAAGAAGGAGCGTCTGTTGCACAACTTGGATGTTGTTCGTGCTTTGAAGTTTTACTTGCAAGCAACCAAAGATTTCCGTCAAACATTTTCTTTGTTGTCTATTCTGGAAAACGTAGAGGTCAAAAAGCTACGGCTACCTCTCTTTCTTTGTGGCTGAAAAGCATCATCCGTTTGGCATACGAGACTGCTGGACAGCAACCTCCTGAAAGGATTACAGCTCACTCTACTAGAGCGGTGGCTTCCACTTGGGCTTTTAAAAATGATGCTTCTGTTTTTTGTAAGGATGCGACTTGGTCTAAGCGTCATACCTTTTCCAAATTTTCCAAATTTGATACTTTTCTCCCTCAGTGGTGCCTTCTGTTTAACCATCTGTCTTGTCCCTCCCGTTCATCCGTGTCCTGTAGCTTTGGTATTGTATCCCACAAGTAAAGGATGAATCGGTGGACTCGTCGTACCTTATAGAAGAAAAGTAAATTTATGCTTACCTGATTAATTTCTTCTATGGTACGAGTCCACGGCCCGCCCTGTCATTTTAAGACGGATTATATTATATAAAACCCCTGTCAAACATATGCATGGGGGGCATGGGTGTAATCAGGGGGTCTTGCAGAAAACAACCTGGAGTGTTTTCTTGCAATAACTTACAACAGGCTCTCCAAAATCATAGTCAAAAAGCAATGTGTGTGTAAAAATGAAACTTGAAAAATTACCACAATACAATTTCTCCAAATTTTTTGGCTAAAACGGTTGCATCAAAGCACTCCATATAAAATACCTTGGGTTGTCAACGTTTCAAATATATACACTTTCCTTGCAATAAATAAAACTGGGGTATGCAATATAGGCCCCAAACTAAAGATAGGCCTATCAGAAGAAATACTCTCGCTGTCAACTCAAATTACAAGTCATACAATTGTAACTGAACCTTCCCAAAATCCTGGCATACCTATGCATGGGGGCATGGGTGTACTCAGGAGGTCTTGCAGAAAATGACCTGGAGTGTTTTCTTACAATAACCTGGAGTGTTTTCTTGCAATAACTTACAACAATCTCTCCTAAAGCATAGTCAAAAAGCAATGTGTGTGTAAAAATGAAAATTTAAAAATTACCACCATACACTTTCTCCATACAGTTGCATCAAAACACTCCATATACAGTACATTGGAGTGTCAACTTTTCAAATATATGCACATTCATGGCAAGCAAATAAATTGGGGTATGTAAAAAGGCCACCAAAAAGATGGCAAAGAAGATATGTTAAATGTGAAAAAAAATCACAAACTCATGTCAGAAGATTTGCATTAATGATTGCACCCCCCAAACAAGCCAACAAACCTATGCATAGGTGGTATCACTGTACTCAGGAGATGTTGTTGAACACATATTGAGGTGTTTTTTGGCAGTAACAAATAACAGGAACTGAGAATCCATGTCTATTATACAATGTGTGTGAAAAATAACAAAAAATGACTACCCAAAAGCTTGATAAAGACTGGTGGTTAAATTAATGCATGGAAAGTGTTAAAATACCAGCATTTCAAATACCCTAGGGTGTCTACAAAAATATATGGTTTGATGGGGGTAAATTACATTGGCCGGCTTCAGAAATGTCCCAAATAGGACATGGGTGCATGATGACAGATGTAAAAATTCCAATTGTGAACTTGAAACTGGAATGCGCACCCTAAAAATAAGGCCTTTTAGCCCCCAGAGAACCCAACACACCTATACATGGGTGGTATCACTGTACTCAGATGTTGCTGATATTGGGGTGTTATTTGGCAGTAACCCTTAACGTTCTCAGTAAATGTATTCTTAAATTGCTATTTTGTCAAAAAATCACTTTTTTCCCCCTCCAAACTTTGGCATAGATTGGTGGTAAAATGGTTGCATTAGGAGTCAAAATATCCCAAGTTGAATACCTTAGGTTGTCTTTTAAAAAATATATACATGTGAAGGGTCATTCAGGGATTCCTGACATATATCAGTGTTAAAATGTAACTATCGCTAATTTTGGAGAGAAAAAAAATGGTTTGTAAATAGCAGTGTGCTACTTGTACTTATTGCCCTATAACTTGCAAAGAACATGTAAAGATTGGGTATTTCTAAACTCAGGACAACATTTAGAAATTATTTAGCATGGGTGTTTTTTGGTGGTTGTAGACGTGTAACAGATTTTGGGGGTCAAAGTTAGAAAGTGTGTGTTCCATTTTTTCATCATATTTTATAAAAAAAAATGTTATAGTAAATGATAAGATATGATGAAAATAATGGTATCTTTAGAAAGTCAATTTAATGGCGAGAAAAACGGTATATAATATGTGTGGGTACAGTAAATGAGTAATGGGGAAAATTACAGCTTAACACAAACACTGCAGAATGTAAAAATAGCCCTGGTCCCAAACGGTAAGAAAATTTAAAAGTGCTGTGTGGTCACTAAGGGGTTAAAGGGGCATGAAACCCAATTTTTTTTAAAAAAAAATTATTTCATGATTTACAAAGAGCATGTGATTTTAAACAACTTTCCACTTTACTTTATCTAATTTGCTTCATGCTCTTGATATCTTCTGTTGAAATGCATATCTAGATAGGCTCAGTAGCTGATAATTGGTGGCTACACCAATTAAGCAAATTAGAACATAGACGTAAATTGGAAAGTTGCTTAAAATTGTATTCTCTATCTGGATCATGGAAGAATTTTTTTTTGGGTTTAATATCCCTTTTAAATAGGTAAATACACTTTTTTTTTTTTTTTTTTTTTTTTTTTAACTTAACTGTCACTCATGACAATACCACAGGCTAAATAAACTAATTCAAATGCCAATATAAGGTTAATGGAAATACTTGTAAACAATTTAATACACTCCAGCATGTAAAGTGGATCATTGGGAACAAATTAAAGGGGAGGATTTTTTTGGAGTAAACTGTCCCTTTAAGAGACAGAGGTTTAAATACCCCACTCCCCTCCCCCTAAAGCCCAAACCTCTAAGACCCTCCTTTTGAAAGGTAATCTCCCAGGGGCTAAAAAGTATACTCACAATTTTATATAAAACAATTTTTAAGCACATTAAGCCATATAAATAGGTTACCAAAAAGTCATAGGTTCCCCCATGTCCCCTTATCTTAAAGTCCAGAAGCCCCTATATAAGTTTTAATAACAAGCCAGGTGATCGCTGTGGTAATAGGGATCACTGGGCATGAATTATCGTCCATTTATTTGAGAAGAAGCTCATGGGAGCCCCTATGTGCACCTTAAAGTTATTTAACTATACCCAAAGGGCACTTATTTATATGAAGATGACCCCTTTTTCTGTTAACTAAAGAGTTTAGAAAAAACAAAACACACCACACTATTATTTGCAACCGTATTTATTAAAATATACATTTGTATGCACATTTTGTTGTAGTTAAGTCATGATATATAAATAAAATAATTTTATAGTTTGACTATGATGGGTCTGCTAGAAAAAAATTAAATTAAAATAACAAAAAAAAGTGTGTGTGGTTTTCTCACTGAAAAAAATGAGCTACAGTGAGGATTAAATGTGAGCAGCATCAATACAGCTCAGCATAGTAGTGGAACTGGTTTAGCAGTTAAAAGGACACCGTCTACTATTTTAAAAGAACTTTTACTATGTTATTATTGTATCAAATTTGCTTCAATCTCTTGGTGTCTTTGTTGAAGGAGCAGTAATGCAATACTGGGAGCTAGATGAACATATCGAGCAACACAAGACATATGTGTGCAACTAGCTACCTGTAGTGCATTACTGTTCTTTAGCCTACCCTAGGTATGGATTTTAATAAAGAATACCAAGAGAACACAGCAAATTGGATAATAAAAGTAATTTGGCAAGTTGTTCAAAATTACATTTTCTTCTAACCGCTTATTGCATGTAAGTACCAGGCAATCATTTAAATGCAATGCAGTTTAAAATCAGAATTATTGCCTGATGGACATGGTTTTTATTGCTTGTGGATACACGCACTTATTTTACCGATTTGTGCGCTTCTTGTTAGCGAGGAAAGTGTATTTTTATATTCCCTTTCCTTCTTTGTGAATAAATAATGACCACCAACAAGCTGCTTAGGAGCTGAAAGGTCTCCTAGCAACAAGTGGCTGTAAGAGATGGCAGCCCAGATTTAGCCAGGCTTTGTTTCGTATTGCTGGTTGGTATCAGAGTACAATTGTCAGGCAAAGAGAGTGATAAATATCCTGCCAAACTGAAGCTGACCGAATGTGAGAAATTGACCTGCTCAGTACTGCTAAACAAAGACAGTCTCCCACGGTTTGTATTTAATATGCATCTGCGTTATGATTCACACTACTAACGAGCGGACTGTAACTTGTTTCCTTCTTTAACTAATGAAATATAATGACTGTAATTTTGTAGGATGCCTCAGTAGCAATTATTACAAGTTGGAAAAAGAGATCAGCACCATGACAAAAGGCCTGTTAACCCGCTACAGCACAGGCCTGGAGAGATGGGTGTGTGGTAACCGATATAACCAGAGGAAGCAAACTTCATGCGGTGAGAGCTGGGGGAGAGAGAGAGGTTGTGGGCTGTGAATAAGAGAGAAGAGAGAAGGGAGAAAAGGAAATGTGAGCGCAAGCGTCATAAACAGAGGCTTGTGGTAGAGAAGTGATGTGATGGAAAAGGGGGGAAAAAGAGTGAGAGGTGTGGGAGGAGATTTAGAGAGTGTTGATAGAGATTCAGTTTATAACAATACTGGGGAGGAAGAGGGGTGTGCAGAATGTAGCAGCATTAGGCAGCCTGAGACAAACTACAATTTCTCCAACATAGGTGTGTCCGGTCCACGGCGTCATCCTTACTTGTGGGATATTCTCTTCCCCAACAGGAAATGGCAAAGAGCCCAGCAAAGCTGGTCACATGATCCCTCCTAGGCTCCGCCTACCCCAGTCATTCTCTTTGCCGTTGTACAGGCAACATCTCCACGGAGATGGCTTAGAGTTTTTTAGTGTTTAACTGTAGTTTTTTATTATTCAATCAAGAGTTTGTTATTTTGAAATAGTGCTGGTATGTACTATTTACTCAGAAACAGAAAAGAGATGAAGATTTCTGTTTGTATGAGGAAAATGATTTTAGCAACCGTCACTAAAATCCATGGCTGTTCCACACAGGACTGTTGAGAGCAATTAACTTCAGTTGGGGGAACAGTGAGCAGTCTCTTGCTGCTTGAGGTATGACACATTCTAACAAGACGATGTAATGCTGGAAGCTGTCATTTTCCCTATGGGATCCGGTAAGCCATGTTTATTACGATCGTAAATAAGGGCTTCAAAAAGGGCTTATTAAGACTGTAGACTTTTTCTGGGCTAAATCGATTGATTATTAACACATATTTAGCCTTGAGGAATCATTTTATCTGGGTATTTTGATATAATAATATCGGCAGGCACTGTTTAAGACACCTTATTCTTTAGGGGCTTTCCCAAAGCATAGGCAGAGCCTCATTTTCGCGCCGGTGTTGCGCACTTGTTTTTGAGAGGCATGGCATGCAGTCGCATGTGTGAGGAGCTCTGATACTTAGAAAAGACTTTCTGAAGGCGTCATTTGGTATCGTATTCCCCTTGGGGCTTGGTTGGGTCTCAGCAAAGCAGATACCAGGGACTGTAAAGGGGTTAAAGTTCAAAACGGCTCCGGTTCCGTTATTTTAAGGGTTAAAGCTTCCAAATTTGGTGTGCAATACTTTTAAGGCTTTAAGACACTGTGGTGAAAATTTGGTGAATTTTGAACAATTCCTTCATGTTTTTTCGCAATTGCAGTAATAAAGTGTGTTCAGTTTAAAATTTAAAGTGACAGTAACGGTTTTATTTTAAAACGTTTTTTGTACTTTGTTATCAAGTTTATGCCTGTTTAACATGTCTGAACTACCAGATAGACTGTGTTCTGAATGTGGGGAAGCCAGAATTCCTATTCATTTAAATAAATGTGATTTATGTGACAATGACAATGATGCCCAAGATGATTCCTCAAGTGAGGGGAGTAAGCATGGTACTGCATCATTCCCTCCTTCGTCTACACGAGTCTTGCCCACTCAGGAGGCCCCTAGTACATCTAGCGCGCCAATACTCCTTACTATGCAACAATTAACGGCTGTAATGGATAATTCTGTCAAAAACATTTTAGCCAAAATGAACACTTATCAGCGTAAGCGCGACTGCTCTGTTTTAGATACTGAAGAGCATGACGACGCTGATAATAATATTTCTGAAGGGCCCCTAACCCAGTCTGATGGGGCCAGGGAGGTTTTGTCTGAGGGAGAAATTACTGATTCAGGGAACATTTCTCAACAAGCTGAACCTGATGTGATTGCATTTAAATTTAAGTTGGAACATCTCCGCATTCTGCTTAAGGAGGTATTATCCACTCTGGATGATTGTGACAAGTTGGTCATCCCAGAGAAACTATGTAAAATGGACAAGTTCCTAGAGGTGCCGGGGCTCCCAGAAGCTTTTCCTATACCCAAGCAGGTGGCGGACATTGTTAATAAAGAATGGGAAAGGCCCGGTATTCCTTTCGTCCCTCCCCCCATATTTAAAAAATTGTTTCCTATGGTCGACCCCAGAAAGGACTTATGGCAGACAGTCCCCAAGGTCGAGGGAGCGGTTTCCACTTTAAACAAACGCACCACTATACCCATAGAGGATAGTTGTGCTTTCAAAGATCCTATGGATAAAAAATTAGAAGGTTTGCTTAAAAAGATGTTTGTTCAGCAGGGTTACCTTCTACAACCAATTTCATGCATTGTCCCTGTCGCTACAGCCGCATGTTTCTGGTTCGATGAGCTGATAAAGGCGGTCGATAGTGATTCTCCTCCTTTTGAGGAGATTATGGACAGAATCAATGCTCTCAAATTGGCTAATTCTTTCATCCTAGACGCCACTTTGCAATTGGCTAGGTTAGCGGCTAAGAATTCTGGGTTTGCTATTGTGGCGCGCAGAGCGCTTTGGTTGAAATCTTGGTCGGCTGATGCGTCTTCCAAGAACAAGCTACTTAACATTCCTTTCAAGGGGAAAACGCTGTTTGGCCCTGACTTGAAAGAGATTATCTCTGATATCACTGGGGGTAAGGGCCACGCCCTTCCTCAGGATCGGCCTTTCAAGGCAAAAAATAAACCTAATTTTCGTCCCTTTCGTAGAAACGGACCAGCCCAAAGTGCTACGTCCTCTAAGCAAGAGGGTAATTCTTCTCAAGCCAAGCCAGCTTGGAGACCAATGCAAGGCTGGAACAAGGGAAAGCAGGCCAAGAAACCTGCCACTGCTACCAAGACAGCATGAAATGTTGGCCCCCGATCCGGGACCGGATCTGGTGGGGGGCAGACTCTCTCTCTTCGCTCAGGCTTGGGCAAGAGATGTTCTGGATCCTTGGGCGCTAGAAATAGTCTCCCAAGGTTATCTTCTGGAATTCAAGGGACTTCCCCCAAGGGGGAGGTTCCACAGGTCTCAGTTGTCGTCAGACCACATAAAAAGACAGGCATTCTTACATTGTGTAGAAGACCTGTTAAAAATGGGAGTGATTCATCCTGTTCCATTAAGAGAACAAGGGATGGGGTTCTACTCCAATCTGTTTATAGTTCCCAAGAAGGAGGGAACGTTCAGACCAATCTTAGATCTCAAGATCTTAAACAAGTTTCTCAAGGTTCCATCGTTCAAGATGGAAACCATTCGAACAATTCTTCCTTCCATCCAGGAAGGTCAATTCATGACCACGGTGGATTTAAAGGATGCGTATCTACATATTCCTATCCACAAGGAACATCATCGGTTCCTGAGGTTCGCATTCCTGGACAAACATTACCAGTTCGTGGCGCTTCCTTTCGGATTAGCCACTGCTCCAAGGATTTTCACAAAGGTACTAGGGTCCCTTCTAGCTGTGCTAAGACCAAGGGGCATTGCTGTAGTACCTTACTTGGACGACATTCTGATTCAAGCGTCGTCCCTTCCTCAAGCAAAGGCTCACACGGACATTGTCCTGGCCTTTCTCAGATCTCACGGATGGAAAGTGAACGTGGAAAAGAGTTCTCTATCTCCGTCAACAAGGGTTCCCTTCTTGGGAACCATAATAGACTCCTTAGAAATGAGGATTTTTCTGACAGAGGCCAGAAAAACAAAACTTCTAGACTCTTGTCGGATACTTCATTCCGTTCCTCTTCCTTCCATAGCTCAGTGCATGGAAGTGATCGGGTTGATGGTAGCGGCAATGGACATAGTTCCTTTTGCACGCATTCATCTAAGACCATTACAACTGTGCATGCTCAGTCAGTGGAATGGGGACTATACAGACTTGTCTCCGAAGATACAAGTAAATCAGAGGACCAGAGACTCACTCCGTTGGTGGCTGTCCCTGGACAACCTGTCACGAGGGATGACATTCCGCAGACCAGAGTGGGTCATTGTCACGACCGACGCCAGTCTGATGGGCTGGGGCGCGGTCTGGGGATCCCTGAAAGCTCAGGGTCTTTGGTCTCGGGAAGAATCTCTTCTACCGATAAATATTCTGGAACTGAGAGCGATATTCAATGCTCTCAAGGCTTGGCCTCAGCTAGCGAGGGCCAAGTTCATACGGTTTCAATCAGACAACATGACAACTGTTGCGTACATCAACCATCAGGGGGGAACAAGGAGTTCCCTGGCGATGGAAGAAGTGACCAAAATCATTCTATGGGCGGAGTTTCACTCCTGCCACCTGTCTGCTATCCACATCCCAGGAGTGGAAAATTGGGAAGCGGATTTTCTGAGTCGTCAGACATTGCATCCGGGGGAGTGGGAACTCCATCCGGAAATCTTTGCCCAAGTCACTCAGCTGTGGGGCATTCCAGACATGGATCTGATGGCCTCTCGTCAGAACTTCAAAGTTCCTTGCTACGGGTCCAGATCCAGGGATCCCAAGGCGGCTCTAGTGGATGCACTAGTAGCACCTTGGACCTTCAAACTAGCTTATGTGTTCCCGCCGTTTCCTCTCATCCCCAGGCTGGTAGCCAGGATCAATCAGGAGAGGGCATCGGTGATCTTGATAGCTCCTGCGTGGCCACGCAGGACTTGGTATGCAGATCTGGTGAATATGTCATCGGCTCCACCTTGGAAGCTACCTTTGAGACGAGACCTTCTTGTTCAGGGTCCGTTCGAACATCCGAATCTGGTTTCACTCCAGCTGACTGCTTGGAGATTGAACGCTTGATCTTATCGAAGCGAGGGTTCTCAGATCCTGTTATCGATACTCTTGTTCAGGCCAGAAAGCCTGTAACTAGAAAGATTTACCACAAAATTTGGAAAAAATATATCTGTTGGTGTGAATCTAAAGGATTCCCTTGGGACAAGGTTAAGATTCCTAGGATTCTATCCTTCCTTCAAGAAGGATTGGAAAAAGGTTTATCTGCAAGTTCCCTGAAGGGACAGATTTCTGCCTTGTCTGTGTTACTTCACAAAAAGCTGGCCGCTGTGCCAGATGTTCAAGCCTTTGTTCAGGCTCTGGTTAGAATTAAGCCTGTTTACAAACCTTTGACTCCTCCTTGGAGTCTCAATTTAGTTCTTTCAGTTCTTCAGGGGGTTCCGTTTGAACCCTTGCATTCCGTTGATATTAAGTTATTATCTTGGAAAGTTTTGTTTTTAGTTGCAATTTCTTCTGCTAGAAGAGTTTCAGAATTATCTGCTCTGCAGTGTTCTCCTCCTTATCTGGTGTTCCATGCAGATAAGGTGGTTTTACGTACTAAACCTGGTTTTCTTCCAAAAGTTGTTTCTAACAAAAACATTAACCAGGAGATTATCGTACCTTCTCTGTGTCCGAAACCAGTTTCGAAGAAGGAACGTTTGTTGCACAATTTGGATGTTGTTCGCGCTCTAAAATTCTATTTAGATGCTACAAAGGATTTTAGACAAACATCTTCCTTGTTTGTTGTTTATTCCGGTAAAAGGAGAGGTCAAAAAGCAACTTCTACCTCTCTCTCTTTTTGGATTAAAAGCATCATCAGATTGGCTTACGAGACTGCCGGACGGCAGCCTCCCGAAAGAATCACAGCTCATTCCACTAGGGCTGTGGCTTCCACATGGGCCTTCAAGAACGAGGCTTCTGTTGATCAGATATGTAGGGCAGCGACTTGGTCTTCACTGCACACTTTTACCAAATTTTACAAGTTTGATACTTTTGCTTCTTCTGAGGCTATTTTTGGGAGAAAGGTTTTGCAAGCCGTGGTGCCTTCCATTTAGGTGACCTGATTTGCTCCCTCCCTTCATCCGTGTCCTAAAGCTTTGGTATTGGTTCCCACAAGTAAGGATGACGCCGTGGACCGGACACACCTATGTTGGAGAAAACAGAATTTATGTTTACCTGATAAATTACTTTCTCCAACGGTGTGTCCGGTCCACGGCCCGCCCTGGTTCTTTTAATCAGGTCTGATAATTTATTTTCTTTAACTACAGTCACCACGGTACCATATGGTTTCTCCTATGCAAATATTCCTCCTTAACGTCGGTCGAATGACTGGGGTAGGCGGAGCCTAGGAGGGATCATGTGACCAGCTTTGCTGGGCTCTTTGCCATTTCCTGTTGGGGAAGAGAATATCCCACAAGTAAGGATGACGCCGTGGACCGGACACACCATTGGAGAAAGTAATTTATCAGGTAAACATAAATTCTGTTTTTCAGTGAAATGACAGGAAAAGAAAGCAAAATAAACTATGACATTACAAAGTATTTTTACTATGCACCACAGTTTAACATTTTACCGGAACCCAGTTAAAGGGAACTCGGTTTACATAAATGTAAATATATATATATATAGGATCCAGCCTCGCCAATCTGAATTAGGGTCCCCAAGACACCCCACCAGCTGCACCTAACATTTAGAGTGCAAGGGCCTTATTTTAAGGTTTTGTTGAGCCGTGCCCTAATGTGATTGTATATAACTGCTGCAACAAACGGCAGCACAATAATATGATGCGCATAGTTATGTGCAGAGTTAAAGTGAGAAACAGAGCCAGCAATACATTACTGGGACCTAGTTGTACACATCTGGCGAGCCAATGACAAGATTTATATATGTGTAGCCACATACATCAGCTTGATGTCAGGAGTGAATTGCCACTTCTGAACTAACCTAGATATGATTTTCAACAATGGATAACAAGAGAATAAAGTACATTTTGATACTAAAAGTATATTGAAAAGTCTTTTAAAATTGCTGTTTATCTAAATTATGAAAGTTTAATGTAGACTTAAGTCCCTTTAAATCCTCCACATATGTTTTACCATAATCTGCTGCTCCAATGATTTTCATCTGGGAACCTTGGTTAAATGCATCCTACAGACATAGTTTTCCCCATTGTCGGCTAGAGTGCCACTTTAATACAAACAATTCGTTCTTGTTTAGCCCTTTTATACACATTTTATAAAACTATCTTCTACTTGATACCAGGCTTTCTTCTTTGCTCTTTAAAAAAAAAAAAATGCATTTAAAAAATTCATAAACCTTTTACTTCATTGCATTGCAATTATTTTTTCTTTTAATAATCATATTAATAAGTTAATTCTTTTTCATTTCTTAATGGACATTTAAAATGTAATTTCTCATTTTTTATTTTTTGTTTTTTTAGTAGTAAATAAAAAGTTGTGTAATAAACATTCAGAATGTATTTTACCTTCTTTTACTCCGGAAACAGAGAGATTGGAGTAGATCTTACAGAATTCTGAAATCTGACCGGTAAAACATTCTAAACAGAGATTGATTAACCAGTCTCTAATTGATCACAGCAGAGGAGAGAAGATGAAAAAGATAAACAAAAAAAAAAAAGAAAAAAAAAACCTATCCCTGGATTGCAAAACATTGATAATTTTGCACTTCCTAGGTCAGTTTTAAATTAATTTAAAACCTTTTGTGTGCAGACCATGTGAAAGCTGTTTGTGTGCCCTCAAACACGTGCATATATGCATACAGGGGTGAAAAAATATCACTTTATTTTACTAGTCGTGAGAAAAGTTACTAGTCCAGGGAAAAATGGCATATTTTCCTTGTTTATTGTCTGCATACTTTACAGTGCTCTGTTGCCCAAATTGTAACCAAAATGGTGTCCTCAATGTAGTCCGCAAGGGGGGAGAGAAAAAAATAGTATGAATTTTAATGTGAGCGTCTATTTTCCACACGTTTCAATTAATCCGCACTCTTCAAGTGTCCACTATCTCTTTTACAAGTAAACTTTTTTTTAAAGGCAAGGTCAACAGATATGTTTCTTTCATGTAATTAGCAAGAGTCCATGAGCTAGTGACGTATGGGATATACATTCCTACCAGGAGGGGCAAAGTTTCCCAAACCTCAAAATGCCTATAAATACACCCCTCACCACACCCACAATTCAGTTTTACAAACTTTGCCTCCTATGGAGGTGGTGAAGTAAGTTTGTGCTAGATTCTACGTTGATATGCGCTCCGCAGCAAGTTGGAGCCCGGTTTTCCTCTCAGCGTGCAGTGAATGTCAGAGGGATGTGAGGAGAGTATTGCCTATTTGAATGCAGTGATCTCCTTCTACGGGGTCTATTTCATAGGTTCTCTGTTATCGGTCGTAGAGATTCATCTCTTACCTCCCTTTTCAGATCGACGATATACTCTTATTTATATACCATTACCTCTGCTGATTTTCGTTTCAGTACTGGTTTGGCTTTCTACAAACATGTAGATGAGTGTCCTGGGGTAAGTAAATCTTATTTTCTGTGACACTCTAAGTTATGGTTGGGCACTTTATTTATAAAGTTCTAAATATATGTATTCAAACATTTATTTGCCTTGACTCAGAATGTTCAACATTCCTTATTTTCAGACAGTCAGTTTCATATTTGGGATAATGCATTTGAATCAATCATTTTTTCTTACCTTAAAAATTTGACTTTTTTTCCCTGTGGGCTGTTAGGCTTGCGGGGGCTGAAAATGCTTCATTTTATTGCGTCATTCTTGGCGCAAACTTTTTTGGCGCAAAAACTTTTCTGTTTCCGGCGTCATACGTGTCGCCGGAAGTTGCGTCATTTTTTTACGTCCTTTTGCGCCAAAGATGTCGGCGTTCCGGATGTGGCGTCATTTTTGGCGCCAAAAAGCATTTAGGCGCCAAATAATGTGTGCGTATTATTTGGCGCCAAAAAATATGGGCGTCGCTTTTGTCTCCACATTATTTCAGTCTCATTTTTTCTTTGCTTCTGGTTACTAGAAGCTTGTTTATTTGCATTTTTTCCCATTCCTGAAACTGTCTTATAAGGAATTTGATCAATTTTGCTTTATATGTTGTTTTTTCTCTTACATATTGCAAGATGTCTCATGTTGCATCTGAGTCAGAAGATACTTCAGGAAAATCGCTGTCTAGTGCTGGAACTACCAAAGCTAAGTGTATCTGCTGTAAACCTTTGGTAGCTATTCCTCCGGCTGTTGTTTGTATTAATTGTCATGACAAACTTGTTAAAGCAGATAATATTTCCTTTAGTAATGTACCATTGCCTGTTGCAGTTCCCTCAACATCTAAGGTGCAGAATGTTCCTGATAACATAAGAGATTTTGTTTCTGAATCCATCAAGAAGGCTATGTCTGTTATTTCTCCTTCTAGTAAACATAAAAAATCTTTTAAAACTTCTCTCTCTACAGATGAATTTTTAAATGAACATCATCATTCTGATTCTGATGACTCTTCTGGTTCAGAGGATTCTGTCTCAGAGATTGATGCTGATAAATCTTCATATTTATTTAAAATGGAATTTATTCGTTCTTTACTTAAAGAAGTACTAATTGCTTTAGAAATAGAGGATTCTGGTCCTCTTGATACTAATTCTAAACGTTTAGATAAGGTATTTAAATCTCCTGTGGTTATTCCAGAAGTTTTTCCTGTTCCTAATGCTATTTCTGAAGTAATTTCCAGAGAATGGGATAAATTGGGTAATTCATTTACTCCTTCTAAACGTTTTAAGCAATTATATCCTGTGCCGTCTGACAGATTAGAATTTTGGGACAAAATCCCTAAAGTCGATGGGGCTATTTCTACCCTTGCTAAACGTACTACTATTCCTACGTCAGATGGTACTTCGTTTAAAGATCCTTTAGATGGGAAAATTGAATCCTTTCTAAGAAAAGCTTATCTGTGTTCAGGTAATCTTCTTAGACCTGCTATATCTTTGGCTGATGTTGCTGCAGCTTCAACTTTTTGGTTGGAGACTTTAGCGCAACAAGTAACAGATCATGATTCTCATAATATTATTCTTCTTCTTCAGCATGCTAATAATTTTATCTGTGATGCCATTTTTGATATTATCAGAGTTGATGTCAGGTTTATGTCTCTAGCTATTTTAGCTAGAAGAGCTTTATGGCTTAAAACTTGGAATGCTGATATGGCTTCTAAATCAACTCTACTTTCCATTTCTTTCCAGGGTAACAAATTATTTGGTTCTCAGTTGGATTCCATTATCTCAACTGTTACTGGTGGGAAAGGAACTTTTTTACCACAGGATAAAAAATCTAAGGGTAAAAACAGGGCTAATAATCGTTTTCGTTCCTTTCGTTTCAACAAAGAACAAAAGCCTGATCCTTCATCCTCAGGAGCAGTTTCAGTTTGGAAACCATCTCCAGTCTGGAATAAATCCAAGCCTTCTAGAAAGGCAAAGCCTGCTTCTAAGTCCACATGAAGGTGCGGCCCTCATTCCAGCTCAGCTGGTAGGGGGCAGGTTACGTTTTTTCAAAAAAATTTGGATCAATTCTGTTCACAATCTTTGGATTCAGAACATTGTTTCAGAAGGGTACAGAATTGGTTTCAAGATGAGACCTCCTGCAAAGAGATTTTTTCTTTCCCGTGTCCCAGTAAATCCAGTGAAAGCTCAAGCATTTCTGAATTGTGTTTCAGATCTAGAGTTGGCTGGAGTAATTATGCCAGTTCCAGTTCTGGAACAGGGGATGGGGTTTTATTCAAATCTCTTCATTGTACCAAAGAAGGAGAATTCCTTCAGACCAGTTCTGGATCTAAAAATATTGAATCGTTATGTAAGGATACCAACGTTCAAAATGGTAACTGTAAGGACTATCTTGCCTTTTGTTCAGCAAGGGCATTTTATGTCCACAATAGATTTACAGGATGCATATCTGCATATTCCAATTCATCCAGATCATTATCAGTTCCTGAGATTCTCTTTTCTGGACAAGCATTACCAGTTTGTGGCTCTGCCGTTTGGCCTAGCTACAGCTCCAAGAATTTTTACAAAGGTTCTCGGTGCCCTTCTGTCTGTAATCAGAGAACAGGGTATTGTGGTATTTCCTTATTTGGACGATATCTTGGTACTTGCTCAGTCTTTACATTTAGCAGAATCTCATACGAATCGACTTGTGTTGTTTCTTCAAGATCATGGTTGGAGGATCAATTCACTAAAAAGTTCATTGATTCCTCAGACAAGGGTAACCTTTCTGGGTTTCCAGATAGATTCAGTGTCCATGACTCTGTCTTTAACAGACAAGAGACGTCTAAAATTGATTTCAGCTTGTCGAAACCTTCAGTCACAATCATTCCCTTCGGTAGCCTTATGCATGGAAATTCTAGGTCTTATGACTGCTGCATCGGACGCGATCCCCTTTGCTCATTTTCACATGCGACCTCTTCAGCTCTGTATGCTGAATCAATGGTGCAAGGATTACACAAAGATATCTCAACTAATATCTTTAAAACCGATTGTACGACACTCTCTAACGTGGTGGACAAATCACCATCGTTTAATTCAGGGGGCTTCTTTTTTCAGAGCTCTTCAGTCTTGGCCTCTTCTGAAGAGAGAATCGTTCATTTGTTTTCAGACAGACAATGTCACTACTGTGGCATACATCAATCATCAAGGAGGGACTCACAGTCCTCTGGCTATGAAAGAAGTATCTCGAATTCTGGTTTGGGCGGAATCCAGCTCCTGTCTAATCTCTGCGGTTCATATCCCAGGTATAGACAATTGGGAAGCGGATTATCTCAGTCGCCAAACGTTGCATCCGGGCGAATGGTCTCTTCACCCAGAGGTATTTCTTCAGTTTGTTCAAATGTGGGAGCTTCCAGAAATAGATCTGATGGCGTCTCATCTAAACAAGAAACTTCCCAGGTATCTGTCCAGATCCCGGGATCCTCAGGCGGAAGCAGTGGATGCATTATCACTTCCTTGGAAGTATCATCCTGCTTATATCTTTCCGCCTCTAGTTCTTCTTCCAAGAGTAATCTCCAAGATTCTGAAGGAATGTTCGTTTGTTCTGCTGGTAGCTCCGGCATGGCCTCACAGGTTTTGGTATGCGGATCTTGTCCGGATGGCCTCTTGCCATCCGTGGACTCTTCCGCTACGACCAGACCTTCTGTCGCAAGGTCCTTTTTTTCCATCAGGATCTCAAATCCTTAAATTTAAAGGTATGGAGATTGAACGCTTGATTCTTGGTCAAAGAGGTTTCTCTGACTCTGTGATTAATACTATGTTACAGGCTCGTAAATCTGTATCCAGAGAGATATATTATAGAGTCTGGAAGACTTATATTTCTTGGTGTCTTTCTCATCATTTTTCTTGGCATTCTTTTAGAATTCCGAGAATTTTACAGTTTCTTCAGGATGGTTTAGATAAAGGTTTATCCGCAAGTTCTTTGAAAGGACAAATCTCTGCTCTTTCTGTTCTTTTCTCCAACATAGGTGTGTCCGGTCCACGCCGTCATCCTTACTTGTGGGATATTCTCTTCCCCAACAGGAAATGGCAAAGAGCCCAGCAAAGCTGGTCACATGATCCCTCCTAGGCTCCGCCTACCCCAGTCATTCTCTTTGCCGTTGTACAGGCAACATCTCCACGGAGATGGCTTAGAGTTTTTTAGTGTTTAACTGTAGTTTTTATTATTCAATCAAGAGTTTGTTATTTTGAAATAGTGCTGGTATGTACTATTTACTCAGAAACAGAAAAGAGATGAAGATTTCTGTTTGTATGAGGAAAATGATTTTAGCAACCGTAACTAAAATCCATGGCTGTTCCACACAGGACTGTTGAGAGCAATTAACTTCAGTTGGGGGAACAGTGTGCAGCCTCTTGCTGCTTGAGGTATGACACATTCTAACAAGACGATGTAATGCTGGAAGCTGTCATTTTCCCTATGGGATCCGGTAAGCCATGTTTATTACGATTGTAAATAAGGGCTTCACAAGGGCTTATTAAGACTGTAGACTTTTTCTGGGCTAAATCGATTCATTATTAACACATATTTAGCCTTGAGGAATCATTTTATCTGGGTATTTTGATATAATAATATCGGCAGGCACTGTATTAGACACCTTATTCCTTAGGGGCTTTCCCAAAGCATAAGCAGAGCCTCATTTTCGCGCCGGTGTGGCGCACTTGTTTTTGAGAGGCATGGCATGCAGTCGCATGTGAGAGGAGCTCTGATACTTAGAAAAGACTTTCTGAAGGCGTCATTTGGTATCGTATTCCCCTTTGGGCTTGGTTGGGTCTCAGCAAAGCAGATACCAGGGACTGTAAAGGGGTTAAAGTTTAAAACGGCTCCGGTTCCGTTATTTTAAGGGTTAAAGCTTCCAAATTTGGTGTGCAATACTTTTAAGGCTTTAAGACACTGTGGTGAAAATTTGGTGAATTTTGAACAATTCCTTCATGTTTTTTCGCAATTGCAGTAATAAAGTGTGTTCAGTTTAAAATTTAAAGTGACAGTAACGGTTTTATTTTAAAACGTTTTTGTACTTTGTTATCAAGTTTATGCCTGTTTAACATGTCTGAACTACCAGATAGACTGTGTTCTGAATGTGGGGAAGCCAGAATTCCTATTCATTTAAATAAATGTGATTTATGTGATAATGACAATGATGCCCAAGATGATTCCTCAAGTGAGGGGAGTAAGCATGGTACTGCATCATTCCCTCCTTCGTCTACACGAGTCTTGCCCACTCAGGAGGCCCCTAGTACATCTAGCGCGCCAATACTCCTTACTATGCAACAATTAACGGCTGTAATGGATAATTCTGTCAAAAACATTTTAGCCAAAATGAACACTTGTCAGCGTAAGCGCGGCTGCTCTGTTTTAGATACTGAAGAGCATGACGACGCTGATATTAATATTTCTGAAGGGCCCCTAACCCAGTCTGATGGGGCCAGGGAGGTTTTGTCTGAGGGAGAAATTACTGATTCAGGGAACATTTCTCAACAGGCTGAACCTGATGTGATTGCATTTAAATTTAAGTTGGAACATCTCCGCATTCTGCTTAAGGAGGTATTATCCACTCTGGATGATTGTGACAAGTTGGTCATCCCAGAGAAACTATGTAAAATGGACAAGTTCCTAGAGGTGCCGGGGCTCCCAAAAGCTTTTCCTATACCCAAGCGGGTGGCGGACATTGTTAATAAAGAATGGGAAAGGCCCGGTATTCCTTTCGTCCCTCCCCCCATATTTAAAAAATTGTTTCCTATGGTCGACCCCAGAAAGGACTTATGGCAGACAGTCCCCAAGGTCGAGGGAGCGGTTTCCACTTTAAACAAACGCACCACTATACCCATAGAGGATAGTTGTGCTTTCAAAGATCCTATGGATAAAAAATTAGGTTTGCTTAAAAAGATGTTTGTTCAGCAAGGTTACCTTCTACAACCAATTTCATGCATTGTCCCTGTCGCTACAGCCGCATGTTTCTGGTTCGATGATCTGATAAAGGCGGTCGATAGTGATTCTCCTCCTTTTGAGGAGATTATGGACAGAATCAATGCTCTCAAATTGGCTAATTCTTTCACCCTAGACGCCACTTTGCAATTGGCTAGGTTAGCGGCTAAGAATTCTGGGTTTGCTATTGTGGCGCGCAGAGCGCTTTGGTTGAAATCTTGGTCGGCTGATGCGTCTTCCAAGAACAAGCTACTTAACATTCCTTTCAAGGGGAAAACGCTGTTTGGCCCTGACTTGAAAGAGATTATCTCTGATATCACTGGGGGTAAGGGCCACGCCCTTCCTCAGGATCGGCCTTTCAAGGCAAAAAATAAACCTAATTTTCGTCCCTTTCGTAGAAACGGACCAGCCCAAGGTGCTACGTCCTCTAAGCAAGAGGGTAATACTTCTCAAGCCAAGCCAGCTTGGAGACCAATGCAAGGCTGGAACAAGGGAAAGCAGGCCAAGAAACCTGCCACTGCTACCAAGACTGCATGAAATGTTGGCCCCCGATCCGGGACCGGATCTGGTGGGGGGCAGACTCTCTCTCTTCGCTCAGGCTTGGGCAAGAGATGTTCTGGATCCTTGGGCGCTAGAAATAGTCTCCCAAGGTTATCTTCTGGAATTCAAGGGACTTCCCCCAAGGGGGAGGTTCCACAGGTCTCAGTTGTCTTCAGACCACATAAAAAGACAGGCATTCTTACATTGTGTAGAAGACCTGTCAAAAATGGGAGTGATTCATCCTGTTCCATTAAGAGAACAAGGGATGGGGTTCTACTCCAATCTGTTCATAGTTCCCAAAAAAGAGGGAACGTTCAGACCAATCTTAGATCTCAAGATCTTAAACAAGTTTCTCAAGGTTCCATCGTTCAAGATGGAAACCATTCGAACTATTCTTCCTTCCATCCAGGAAGGTCAATTCATGACCACGGTGGATTTAAAGGATGCGTATCTACATATTCCTATCCACAAGGAACATCATCGGTTCCTAAGGTTCGCATTCCTGGACAAACATTACCAGTTCGTGGCGCTTCCTTTCGGATTAGCCACTGCTCCAAGGATTTTCACAAAGGTACTAGGGTCCCTTCTAGCTGTGCTAAGACCAAGGGGCATTGCTGTAGTACCTTACTTGGACGACATTCTGATCAAGCGTCGTCCCTTCCTCAAGCAAAGGCTCACACGGACATTGTCCTGGCCTTTCTCAGATCTCACGGATGGAAAGTGAACGTGGAAAAGAGTTCTCTATCCCCGTCAACAAGGGTTCCCTTCTTGGGAACAATATTAGACTCCTTAGAAATGAGGATTTTTCTGACAGAGGCCAGAAAAACAAAACTTCTAGACTCTTGTCGAATACTTCATTCCGTTCCTCTTCCTTCCATAGCTCAGTGCATGGAAGTGATCGGGTTGATGGTAGCGGCAATGGACATAGTTCCTTTTGCGCGCATTCATCTAAGACCATTACAACTGTGCATGCTCAGTCAGTGGAATGGGGACTATACAGACTTGTCTCCGAAGATACAAGTAAATCAGAGGACCAGAGACTCACTCCGTTGGGGGCTGTCCCTGGACAACCTGTCACAAGGGATGACATTCCGCAGACCAGAGTGGGTCATTGTCACGACCGACGCCAGTCTGATGGGCTGGGGCGCGGTCTGGGGATCCCTGAAAGCTCAGGGTCTTTGGTCTCGGGAAGAATCTCTTCTACCGATAAATATTCTGGAACTGATAGCGATATTCAATGCTCTCAAGGCTTGGCCTCAGCTAGCGAGGGCCAAGTTCATACGGTTTCAATCAGACAACATGACAACTGTTGCGTACATCAACCATCAGGGGGGAACAAGGAGTTCCCTAGCGATGGAAGAAGTGACCAAAATCATTCTATGGGCGGAGTCTCACTCCTGCCACCTGTCTGCTATCCACATCCCAGGAGTGGAAAATTGGGAAGCGGATTTTCTGAGTCGTCAGACATTGCATCCGGGGGAGTGGGAACTCCATCCGGAAATCTTTGCCCAAATCACTCAGCTGTGGGGCATTCCAGACATGGATCTGATGGCCTCTCGTCAGAACTTCAAAGTTCCTTGCTACGGGTCCAGATCCAGGGATCCCAAGGCGGCTCTAGTGGATGCACTAGTAGCACCTTGGACCTTCAAACTAGCCTATGTGTTCCCGCCGTTTCCTCTCATCCCCAGGCTGGTAGCCAGGATCAATCAGGAGAGGGCGTCGGTGATCTTGATAGCTCCTGCGTGGCCACGCAGGACTTGGTATGCAGATCTGGTGAATATGTCATCGGCTCCACCTTGGAAGCTACCTTTGAGACGAGACCTTCTTGTTCAGGGTCCGTTCGAACATCCGAATCTGGTTTCACTCCAGCTGACTGCTTGGAGATTGAACGCTTGATTTTATCGAAGCGAGGGTTCTCAGATTCTGTTATCGATACTCTTGTTCAGGCCAGAAAGCCTGTAACTAGAAAGATTTACCACAAAATTTGGAAAAAATATATCTGTTGGTGTGAATCTAAAGGATTCCCTTGGGACAAGGTTAAGATTCCTAGGATTCTATCCTTCCTTCAAGAAGGATTGGAAAAAGGATTATCTGCAAGTTCCCTGAAGGGACAGATTTCTGCCTTGTCAGTGTTACTTCACAAAAAACTGGCTGCTGTGCCAGATGTTCAAGCCTTTGTTCAGGCTCTGGTTAGAATTAAGCCTGTTTACAAACCTTTGACTCCTCCTTGGAGTCTCAATTTAGTTCTTTCAGTTCTTCAGGGGGTTCCGTTTGAACCCTTGCATTCCGTTGATATTAAATTATTATCTTGGAAAGTTTTGTCTTTAGTTGCAATTTCTTCTGCCAGAAGAGTTTCAGAATTATCTGCTCTGCAGTGTTCTCCTCCTTATCTGGTGTTCCATGCAGATAAGGTGGTTTTACGTACTATACCTGGTTTTCTTCCAAAAGTTGTTTCTAACAAAAACATTAACCAGGAGATTATCGTACCTTCTCTGTGTCCGAAACCAGTTTCAAAGAAGGAACGTTTGTTGCACAATTTGGATGTTGTTCGCGCTCTAAAATTCTATTTAGATGCTACAAAGGATTTTAGACAAACATCTTCCTTGTTTGTTGTTTATTCCGGTAAAAGGAGAGGTCAAAAAGCAACTTCTACCTCTCTCTCTTTTTGGATTAAAAGCATCATCAGATTGGCTTACGAGACTGCCGGACGGCAGCCTCCCGAAAGAATCACAGCTCATTCCACTAGGGCTGTGGCTTCCACATGGGCCTTCAAGAACGAGGCTTCTGTTGATCAGATATGTAGGGCAGCGACTTGGTCTTCACTGCACACTTTTACCAAATTTTACAAGTTTGATACTTTTGCTTCTTCTGAGGCTATTTTTGGGAGAAAGGTTTTGCAAGCCGTGGTGCCTTCCATTTAGGTGACCTGATTTGCTCCCTCCCTTCATCCGTGTCCTAAAGCTTTGGTATTGGTTCCCACAAGTAAGGATGACGCCGTGGACCGGACACACCTATGTTGGAGAAAACAGAATTTATGTTTACCTGATAAATTACTTTCTCCAACGGTGTGTCCGGTCCACTGCCCGCCCTGGTTTTTTAATCAGGTCTGATAATTTATTTTTTTAACTACAGTCACCACGGTACCATATGGTTTCTCCTATGCAAATATTCCTCCTTAACGTCGGTCGAATGACTGGGGTAGGCGGAGCCTAGGAGGGATCATGTGACCAGCTTTGCTGGGCTCTTTGCCATTTCCTGTTGGGGAAGAGAATATCCCACAAGTAAGGATGACGCCGTGGACCGGACACACCGTTGGAGAAAGTAATTTATCAGGTAAACATAAATTCTGTTTTTCACAGAAAGATTGCTAATCTTCCTGATATTCATTGTTTTGTACAAGCTTTGGTTCGTATAAAACCTGTCATTAAGTCAATTTCTCCTCCTTGGAGTTTGAATTTGGTTCTGGGGGCTCTTCAAGCTCCTCCGTTTGAACCTATGCATTCATTGGACATTAAATTACTTTCTTGGAAAGTTTTGTTCCTTTTGGCAATCTCTTCTGCCAGAAGAGTTTCTGAATTATCTGCTCTTTCTTGTGAGTCTCCTTTTCTGATTTTTCATCAGGATAAGGCAGTGTTGCGAACTTCTTTTGAATTTTTACCTAAAGTTGTGAATTCTAACAACATTAGTAGAGAAATTGTGGTTCCTTCATTATGTCCTAATCCTAAGAATTCTAAGGAGAAATCATTGCATTCTTTGGATGTTGTTAGAGCTTTGAAATATTATGTTGAAGCTACTAAGTCTTTCCGAAAGACTTCTAGTTTATTTGTTATCTTTTCTGGTTCTAGAAAAGGCCAGAAAGCTTCTGCCATTTCTTTGGCATCTTGGTTGAAATCTTTAATTCATCTTGCCTATGTTGAGTCGGGTAAAACTCCGCCTCAAAGGATTACAGCTCATTCTACTAGGTCAGTTACTACTTCCTGGGCGTTTAGGAATGAAGCTTCGATTGATCAGATTTGTAAAGCAGCAACTTGGTCCTCTTTGCATACTTTTACTAAATTCTACCATTTTGATGTATTTTCTTCTTCTGAAGCAGTTTTTGGTAGAAAAGTACTTCAGGCAGCGGTTTCAGTTTGAATCTTTTGCTTATGTTTTTCATTAAACTTTATTTTGGGTGTGGATTATTTTCAGCAGGAATTGGCTGTCTTTATTTTATCCCTCCCTCTCTAGTGACTCTTGCGTGGAAAGATCCACATCTTGGGTAATCATTATCCCATACGTCACTAGCTCATGGACTCTTGCTAATTACATGAAAGAAAACATAATTTATGTAAGAACTTACCTGATAAATTCATTTCTTTCATATTAGCAAGAGTCCATGAGGCCCGCCCTTTTTTTGGGGTGGTTATGATTTTTGTATAAAGCAGAATTATTCCAATTCCTTATTTTATATGCTTTCGCACTTTTTTATCACCCCACTTCTTGGCTATTCGTTAAACTGAATTGTGGGTGTGGTGAGGGGTGTATTTATAGGCATTTTGAGGTTTGGGAAACTTTGCCCCTCCTGGTAGGAATGTATATCCCATACGTCACTAGCTCATGGACTCTTGCTAATATGAAAGAAATGAATTTATCAGGTAAGTTCTTACATAAATTATGTTTTGTCTAATCCAAAATTAATTTCCTGTACATACACACTTAGAGCTAGATTACAAGTGGAGCAGTATTTTTTTTTTTCTTCCGCGATCCTCTAGGGTTAAGCTTTTTGCGCTAGTCATGTTGCGTTTGTATTACAAGTAAAAAAAATATTTTGCACTAGCAGTAACCCAAATAGCGCAAAATTCCTAACTTAAGTTTGCGCGTGCATGTATTCCCCTAAATAAATTAATGTAGGGAAAAAAACTAAAGTCAATGGTGAAAAAAAAAAAATGGTTAAAAAAACAAAACCATTGCGCAAAGAAGATAGCATATTCGCATTAGCAGCTGTGAATACATTAATATATATGCACACATATATAGACCTATCTATATAAATACATCTTTAGCAATGTAGCTGTATGTATTTTTATGTTAAAGTACTTTGGCGGCTTTTTATTTCTAACACCTGAGATCTCATATCTTTGAGCCCTTATAACTTATTTTGTGCAATAGTTTTTGAAGTTTTTATTAGACGGTGTTAATATGAGTGTAACTGTACTAGCGCAATCGTGATTTCGATCAACTTGTAATATCAGCGCAATTAAAAGTGCTAGTGAAAAACAATATCACTTGCACAAAACAGTTTGTGCTTCACTTGTAATCTAGCCCTTAGTGTAATGTTTTTGGTCTTCAATACATACTAGTTGCTTATCCCATTACAAAGCTTTATCAATACTTCTAGGAGCATGCGTTTCTGTTGCACTCACGATAGAGGGTAGAAAGCAAGCTATATAGGTTTTCTTAGAAATGGTGCAAATTAATAGATTTTTTTTTTTCTTCCGTGAATTACTATTGTCTCCGGAAAATTGTTATAAAGTGAGCACTTCCCACTGTTGGGGGGGGGGGGGGGCGTGATAGAAGCAGGCTGAGCCAGTGGGCAGATTCGGTGTCGACAGGGTCAGGATGAAGTTGTTGGAGCCTGATGAGAGTAAGGTGGGAAAACGAGGACTTGTAACAGTTGGGAGGAGAGGGGCACATTGATGGGCCAGCCATTATGCTGGCTAGTGCCCCCCCAGCAACACCACTGGGGAAAATTGGAACATTTTAGAAGAAAACCTGCTTGGTTACTGGCCTTTTTAGGGAGCGTGAAACAATTTTATACTAAAGCAAGAGGTGGTTCATGTATTCCCCACAGTTTAAAGTGACAGTAAACACCTTGTAATTATATATATATATATATATATATATATATATATATATATATATATATATATATATATATATATATATATATATATCTACATTTGTCTTTAAAGCACAAGACTAGTAATTGAGTTCACCCTTATTAATAGGCATGTGCATTCAGCAGTTATTTGCTGAAGGCGGTGGCCACTCGTTTCATTTGGCCATTTTCTAAGCCGGATTTCTTGTGAATGTGGTACACAATAAGATCTGTGCAAATCCAGATTTTAGTTTGCTGCACTTTCGCAAGAAAAAATCTGGCTCCGAAATGTAGTGAGTGGCCACCTTCTGCATTCAGCAGATAACGAGACATCTGAATGCACACAGGCCTACTCATTAAGAAATATCCTTTTTTTGTTTTGTTTGCACAATATAATGCACTCTTTGCTGTTACCACACTAATTACTGGATACGCTGTGTTCCCCCTATACAGCAGAATATAGAGAGAGTGTGCATGTTGCAGGGTGGATAAAAATAAATATTTAAAAAAATAAATAAAAAATTGGATTTTTATTTAAAGGACCACTCAATGCAGTAAAATTACATAATTAACAAGTGCATAATAAAAGGACATTGATTTAACACCTTCTTTGATGTTTAAATAAGTAGTACAATATTTTTTTTTCTGACATTTATTTCTTCTCCCGTTTTCCGGCCCCCTGTATCATGTGACAGACATCAGCCTATCACAGACTAGTATATGTATACCCTGTGTGAATATAAAAATGTGATAATAGAAGTCAATTGGAAAGTGTCTTAAAACTGCATCCTCTTTCTGATTTAAAAGTTTATTTTGACTTGAGTGTCACTTAAGTCGTATTTTTTTTATTATTTTTTTTTATTTTGAAGAAAAATCTATCTAAAGATAGTTAATATTTAAGATATATAATATAAATGTTATTCATCCTGATATATATAGATTTGTTTTTAATTATAGCAAGATGCTGTAAATTCATGCCTGAAAGGTTTAAAGGGACAGTTTACTCAAAAAATTTCTCTCCTTTAATTTGTTCCCAATGATCCACTTTACCTGCTGGAGTGTATTAAATAGTTTACAATTAGCTCCTTTACCCTTATATCGGCATTTGAAATAGTTGATTTAGCATGTGGCCTCCCCACCTATTCTGAAAATTTGTGGCCGCAGGTCCAAGCTATAGATAAGCTTTGTAAACACAGCCAGCAGAAGAGATTACACTCCCAGTGGGATATAGCAGAGATAAGGTAATAAAATGTTCATTTTCCATTGTTCTCTCCAAGTACTGGTGATTGTTTTATAGACAGATATAAGATAAAGAAGCAGGTATATGTACCAATGTGATACAGTAATGAGATCTGATTATACCTACAAGCTCAACCCATCTTATTAGGTTGTGGCTCCAAAACACAAAATCAGAGCTTTAATTTACACAAACCTTAAAACGCTAATTTTCATACATTTTTACTCTGCAGTTGGTAAAAAAAGCAATTGTAAAGACATTAAAGGGACATGCCACCCACATTTTTTCTTTTATGATTTAGAAAGATAATGCAATTTTAAACATCTTTCTAATTTACTTATATTATCTAATTTGTTTTATTCTCTTGATATTCTTTGATGAAAAGCATATCTAGATATGCTCACTAGCTGCTGATTGGTTGCTGCACACAGAAGAATCATATGATTGGCTCACCATGATAATTGCTTTTTCTTCAATTAAGGATATTTAAAAAATGAAACAAAATAAATAATGGAAGTAAATTGTAATGTTGTTTAAATTTCTATTCTCTATCTGAATCATGAAAGAAAGATGGTTTAGTGGCCCTTTAAGGGAAAAACTGTTTTACAGTATACTGCCCCTTTATTTTTATTTTGGTAAATTAATTCCATTAATCCATCCACAATTTCATTCTCTCCCAGAAGTTTGTCAGATTAGTTTGGGTAATTTTTCTATCTTGAAGATATCATCATACAATATTTGTTTTGTACTTCTCAAACTGTAAATATGTGTCTGCAGAAATAACATGCCCCTTCACAGCACAAATGTTATAAAATAAACATACAGAAAGAAAACATTTTGGGTTTCAGAGCATAGAATTTTCAGATTTACTTCTATTATAAAAATTGCTTCATTCTCTTGGTATCCTTTGTTGATGGAGAGCAATGAACACATTAGGTGACAAGCTGCTAGCTCACAGTAGTGTATTCGTTCTGAGCCTACCTGTGTTTGTTTTTGAACAATGGATACGAAGAGAAGTTTATTGTAAAATTGTTACAAAAAGGAATGTTTTTTTCTGAATCATGAAAGTATAATTTTTACTTTACTGTCCCTTTAATGCCATTGCTCCCCTGCAAATCTGTCTACACAATCAACCCATTCTAAGTTTTTAAGAAGCTCACGGAATAGAAGATTGTTTGGAGTGGAATAGATCTGCACAAGGACCTAAGTGTGAAGGAAGGGCAAGCATCCTATAATATAAAAGGCCAAAGCTGTCATGAGCAGTAGAGACAGTGCAAGGACAAACACACCTGGCCTTACACATACTAACCGTCCTGATCTGCTGTTCTGAGGGAGTGGGCGGGGCCAGGGTGTGACGGGCATGGTGGGGGCATGACCGGATGGAGCGGGCGTGGAGGGCGTGGTCTGTAGAGAGAGTGTGCCAAAGAGGGGGGAGTCAAAGCAAAAGGGGGGGGGGGGGGAGAGAGCCAGGGGTGGGACCGCTGTACTGCAAAAAATGGCCCATGTGCACGGGCTTTAGGACTAGTTAAAAATAAAATGTTATTGTTTTAGTTAAATAAAACTATTTTAATTTCTTATTAAGGTAATCCTCATTTTTCTCCTTTCAATAAAGTAAAACTGTAAAGTTGATCAAATATGAATTATTAACTTATTAAACTGGTGATAGTTTCACCTCCCAACAATTTTATTCATTTCAGTGATCTATCAATGCATATCTGATACATAAGCAAATCAGTAATAGTCTGATCTAACTGGAAAATAATGTGAAAAGTTGTAATTCTAAAAATGAAAAACATGATTTAACTTGGTCTTACTGACTAGTAATTTAAATTGTGATTTAAAACAATTGTATTTAAGTCAATTTCACACATCATTAAAAAGAAATTGTAAAAATACCAAGAATATAAGATTACATGAAAATTATTTTTAGAAACAAAGTCTGTGTAACCTGATACATGCTTTTCATTGGTATTTCCCCACAATGATGCTGCATAACTTGCTATACGGTTGGTAAAAATGAGGTGGAACATGTATGGTGGCCTGTCATTTATGTGGACAGAAACATTTTTTTACTGTGTTTAAAGGTAAAAAATGGGCATGGGCTTCTTGACTTCATTTAAAATTAGTCCTCTTAGCTTCAGTTTCTGAGTAATGATGCTTAAAGTGAAGGTACAGTTATCCTTTGTTTAATCAATGTAACCATTTCTCACTATAAACTTATAGTAGTCGCTAAGTTTTTTTTTTTTTTTTTTTTTTTTTTATGAATATTCAAATATTTTTGTTAATTATTTTCAAAATCCCTACCATTTGTCTCCCGACTCCTCCCAAGCCTTTACTTCCTTCTGCATTTTGTGACGTCTCTACGCCTCGCAAAAGCGCATGCACGACCCAGGATAAAAATTGCGCATGCGTTACTCTCATTATTTTGCAATGCGCATGCGCTAATTTGCCTTGTAGTATAGTACTGAATGAATAAGTATATTCATTCAGTACTATACGATCAGAGACAGGAGCTGCATTTATTGCTATTGTTGAAACGTTTCTTAAAAGCATCGATCTATTAACTCGGTTTGCCCAATTGTACTATAAAATCTATAGTACCATTGGGCAAACAGAGTTAATAGATCAATGTTTTTAAGAAACGTTTCAACAATATCAATAAATGCAGCTCCTGGCTCTGATTGTACAGACTGTAACAAGACGATGAGGTAGTCTGTGGGATGCATGCGCAAAACTGGAGCTCGCTTGGTTGAGAAGATGAAGAAAAATTAAAGTGTGCATGCAGCGACGAGTAAAGGGGCGGATGACGTCGGTTGACGGCCTAAAAATCAATTGGCTATTAAATACATGTGATGTAAAGGAGAGAAAAAAAGAAATTACGGGTTGAATTTGGGGATGTATATAAATAGGATTATAAAGGTAATATGTTTATAACTATTTATATAAAATATGATGAATGAAAGTCATATTATTTTTAAACATTGAATGATATTCTAGATAGTGATGAGGGTAACTTTACCGTCACTTTAATTTTGTATGCTAATTAGCACGCCCAGTATTTTTTTTTGTTCAAGAAAGTTTGAAACATTTACTAATTTGTTAAAGGGCCATAATACCCAAATGTTTAAACATTTGAAAGTGATGCAGCATAGCTGTAAAAAGCTGATTAGAAAATATCACTTGAACATCTCTATGTAAAAAAGAAAGATATTTTACCTCAAAAGTTCCTCAGTAGCCACCTCCCATTGTAAAGGATTTCTAAGCAGCATTTTAGTGTGTTTGTCCTGGGACATCTGAAGGGACTAGCATCGTGCACTCTCATATTATTTCTCCAATCAGGTAAAGGAAGCTTACTATGAAATCTCATGAGAGTCAAGTCAAATCTCATGAGATCACAGTAAGAGTTCATGACCTCAGCACTGCTGATGCTGATTGGCTGCTGTTCATTTCTTCATTTTTTTAGATTTTTTACCTGCAGCTGGGAGCAGCTGAGTATAACTTTTTACACAGAACTTACTATGCTGAGCTGAGGAGATTGTGAGGTAAAATATCTTCCTTTTTTACATAGAGATGCTCAGGTGATATTTTCCTGTCAGCTTTTTACAGTTATACTGCATCAGTTTCAAGTGATTTAGCATATGAGTATTATGTCCCTTTAACTTTTGCAGTTGAAACAGTTGGTTTTGCTCACTGAAACCACAACCTAAAAGTACTGCCTCTTTTGTCTATAGAGAGTAAGGGTATCTGTTCTTACTGCAGACTCAGACCATCTCAATGTTCTTGAGAACAAATTTCCTGTACATTTTAATTTAACCCCTTAATGACCACAATGTACCCTGTATGTCACTGGTCGTTAAGGTTTTTTTCAGGACATAATAGCATTAGTCTAGCAAGAACATGATATTAATGCCCTCCCTCCAGCAGGCTTTGTGGAATAGAGCAGTCTCAACGCTGGTGGCAAGACTGTGCTACAAAACAATCAAGTCCCAAAATAAGACTAGTGACATACAGGGTACGTCGCTGGTCCTTAAGGGGTTAAGTAACTGGGAACATATTAAGGGAAGATAAACGGTACACTGTCCCTTTTATAGAAATGTGAGTTCATGCATAGTATGTGCTAATTATTTAATGTTCTTTTGCTGGATTAATTCACCTGTTGTTCGAAGTATAATTATGCAAATTACTTTAACTTGACATTATGATTGCTGCCAAGGAGATCGCTTTTGTGTTCGGCAGTTGGAACTATACCGATACGTCTTGATCTACTTGCGGGCACAATGCATGTTTTGAAGATTTTAGTCATTTATATTTTGCTTTGTGTTCTGTCTAAGCTAAATTTTTATTGCAGCTTCACTAGTTAAAAAAAAACAAATATGCGTCACTAATATGACGGTCACTGTTCTATTACCTCACAACATCCGTGACCGCTGTAATAACTGTCATGCTGGGCTTTAGCAGGCAATAAAAAAATCACCTTCTAGGTGTGACACATAGTATGACAGTCAGCTAGCAATGTCTAATGCTTAGTGTATGGTGCGCACCCACGAAAGAACAGCATGTTAGTGACTTTTATATGGCAGAGGGCAGATGTTCACAATTATCTTGATGAATCTGACTGTTCTTGATCTTATGTGCGTGTGTATGTTTGTATTATAAATTTATACAGTGCAACACATTTTTAAGGCCAAAGACCCCCCCCCCCCCAAAAAAAAAAGCATTTTATGTATTTTGTATTAATCTGAGTGACATTTATTCAAGTCCTAGGAGCCATCCCAAAAAAGTTAGAAGCCAAATGTTTACATATCTACATGATGGTGGCTGGGTAGATATAGTTATGTATACATATAGAGCAATATATGCACGGTGAGGTGCACACTAACGCAGAGAAACCAATGGAACACAATGAACCGCTCTCTATACTCCTGTCTCACCTTTAGACCGGGCTCAAGGCTCTTACCTTTACCATTACATGCTCACCTTCTGGATGGTTTCAGACTACACTAAGATATATGCAGCTTTGGCCTAAGCCACAACCGTACTTAAAGGGATACTGAACCCAATTTTTTTCTTTTGTAATTCAGAAAGAGCATGCAATTTTAAGCAACTTTCTAATTTACTCCTATTATCAATTTTTCTTTGTTCTCTTGCTATCATTATTTTAAAAAGAAGGCATCTAAGCTTTTTTGGTTTCAGTACTCTAGACAGCACTTTTTTATTGGTGGATGAATTTATCAACCAATCAGCAAGGACACCTAGGTTGTTCACCAAAAATGGGCCGGCATCTAAACTTACATTCTTGCATTTCAAATAAAGATACCAAGAGAATGAAGAACATTTGATAATATGAGTAAATTAGAAAGTTGCTTAAAATGTCATGCTCAATCTGAATCACGAAAGAAAAATTTTGGGTACAGTTTCCCTTTAAAGGACCGCTCAATGCAGTAGAAATACATAATTAACAAGTACAAAATAAAAAGACAATGATTTAACACCTACTCTGAATTTCAAATAAGCAGTTTGTTTTTTTCTGACAAATTTATTTTTTCTCCCATTTACTGTCCCCTATCCTGTACCATGTGAGACATCAGTCAATCACAGTCTAGTATGCGTATACCCTGTGAGCTTGTGCACATGCTCAGTAGGATCTTGTTCCCCAGAAAATGTGCATATAAATAGACTGCAAAATGTCATAATAGAAGTCAATTGGAAAGGGTCTTAAAACTGCATGCTTTTTCTGAATCATAAGTTGTTTTCTCTTGTTAAGTGTATCCAGTCCACGGATCATCCATTACTTATGGAATATATTCTCCTTCCCAACAGGAAGTTGCAAGAGTCCACCCACAGCAAAGCTGCTATATAGCTCCTCCCCTAACTGCCATACTCAGTCATTCTCTTGCAAGCCTCAACATAGATAGGAGGTTGTGAGAGTCTGTGGTTTTTTATACTTAGTTTATTCTTCAATCAAAAGTTTGTTATTTTTAAATGGCACCGGAGTGTGCTGTTTATCTCAGGCAGTATTTGGAAGAAGAATCTGCCTGCGTTTTTCTATGATCTTAGCAGACGTAACTAAGATCCATTTGCTGTTCTCACACATTCTGAGGAGTGAGGTACTTCAGAGGGGGAATGGCGTGCAGGTTTTCCTGCAGTTAAGGTATGTGCAGTAAAATATTTTTCTAGGAATGGAATTGACTAAGAAAATACTGCTGATACCGAAGTAATGTAAGTAAAGCCTTAAATGCAGCGATAGCGACTGGTATCAGGCTTATTAATAGAGATACATACTCTTATAAAAATGTGTTTTAAAACGTTTGCTGGCATGTTTAATCGTTTTTTTTAACATATGTTTGGTGATAAAACTTATTGGGGCCTAAGTTTTTTCCACATGGCTGGCTTAAATTTTGCATAGAAACAGTTAACTGAAGCTTCCCACTGTTGTAATATGAGTGGGAAGGGCCTAATTTAGCGCTTTTTTGCGCAGTTAAAATTACAAAATGAATCATCCAGATTCCCTCAGCAGTCCCATGAATACTACAGGACATTTCTAAAGGGCTAAAAAGACTTCCAAAATCGTTTATAGGGAAGGTAATCCACAGCTCTGCTGTGGCAGTTTGTTGTCTGTTTTTAAAAACGTCTATGTCGTTTTTTTGATCTGTTTTTTGCATTAAGGGATTAATCATCCATTTGCAAGTGGGTGCAATGCTCTGTTACCTTATTACATGTACTGTAAAAATTTCGTTTGTTTTACTGCCTTTTTTCACTGTTTTTCAAATTTTGACAATTTGTTTCTCTTAAAGGCACAGTAACGTTTTATATATTTGCTTGTTAACTTGATTTAAAGTGTTTTCCAAGCTTACTAGTCTCATTAGTCTGTTCTAACATGTCTGACATAGAGGAAGCTCTGTGTTCATTATGTTTTAAAGCCATGGTGGAACCCCATCTTAGAATGTGTACCAGATGTACTGATTTCATGTTAAACAATAAAGATCATTTGTTGTCTTTAAAAACATTATCACCAGAGGATTCTGTCGTGGGGGTAGTTATGCCGACTAACTCTCCCCACGTGTCAGACCTTTTGACTCCCGCTTTAGGGACTCACGCTCAAATGGCGCCAAGTACATCAAGGGCACCCATAGCGTTTATTTTACCAGGGGATTCTGTCGAGGGGAAAGTTATGCCGACTAACTCTCCCCACGTGTCAGACCCTTCGACTCCCGCTTCAGGGACTCACGCTCAAATGGCGCCAAGTACATCAAGGGCGTCCATAACGTTTATTTTACAAGACATGGCAAAGTTGGTGAATAATACTCTGGCAGCAGTATTAGTCAGACTACCTGAAATTAAAGGAAAGCAGATAGCTCTGGGGGTAGATACAGAGCATACAGACGCTTTAAGAACCATGTATGATACTACCTCACAATATGCTTAGTCTGTGGGTGATTTTTTTTTTTTGACTCAGGGAAGATGATTTAACCTGATTCTGATATTTCTACATTTAAAATTTATGCTTGAGAACCTCCACTTGTTGCTCAGGGAGGCTTTGGCTGCCCTGAATGAATGTGTACAATCGCAGGGCCAGAGAAATTGTGTAGACTGGATAAATAATATGCAGTGCCGGTGTGTACTGATGTTTTTCCAATACCTAAAGAGGTTTATTAATTATTTTTTTTTTAATAAGGAATGGGATAGACCAGGTGTGCCGTTCTCTTCCCCTCCTATTTTTTAGAATAATGTTTTCTAATAGTTATGACCACACGGGACTTCTGGCAGACAGTTCCTAAGGTGGAGAGAAGAGTTTTTACTCTAGCTAGGCGTACCACTACCTCTGGCGAGGACAGTTGTGCTTTCTTTCATGTAATTAACAAGAGTCCATGAGCTAGTGACGTATGGGATATACATTCCTACCAGGAGGGGCAAAGTTTCCCAAACCTTAAAATGCCTATAAATACACCCCTCACCACACCCACAAATCAGTTTTACAAACTTTGCCTCCAAGGGAGGTGGTGAAGTAAGTTTGTGCTAGATTCTACGTTGATATGCGCTCCGCAGCAAGTTGGAGCCCGGTTTTCCTCTCAGCGTGCAGTGAATGTCAGAGGGATGTGAGGAGAGTATTGCCTATTGAATGCAGTGATCTCCTTCTACGGGGTCTATTTCATAAGGTTCTCTGTTATCGGTCGTAGAGATTCATCTCTTACCTCCCTTTTCAGATCGACGATATACTCTTATATTTACCATTTCCTCTACTGATTCTCGTTTCAGTACTGGTTTGGCTTTCTACAAACATGTAGATGAGTGTCCTGGGGTAAGTAAGTCTTATTTTCTGTGACACTCTAAGCTATGGTTGGGCACTTTATTTATAAAGTTCTAAATATATGTATTCAAACATTTATTTGCCTTGACTCAGAATGTTCAACTTTCCTTATTTCCAGACAGTCAGTTTCATATTTGGGATTATGCTTTAATTATCATATTTTTTCTTACCTCAAAAATTTGACTTTTTTCCCTGTGGGCTGTTAGGCTCGCGGGGGCTGAAAATGCTTCATTTTATTGCGTCATTCTTGGCGCGGACTTTTTTGGCGCAAAAATTCATTTCCGTTTCCGGCGTCATACGTGTCGCCGGAAGTTGCGTCATTTTTGACGTTATTTTGCGCCAAAAATGTCGGCTTCCGGATGTGGCGTCAAATAATGTGGGCGTCTTCTTTGGCGCCAAAAAATATGGGCGTCGCTTTTGTCTCCACATTATTTCAGTCTCATTTTTCATTTGCTTCTGGTTGCTAGAAGCTTGATGTTTGGCATTTTTTTCCCATTCCTGAAACTGTCTTATAAGGAATTTGATCTATTTTGCTTTATATGTTGTTTTTTCTCTTACATATTGCAAGATGTCTCACGTTGCATCTGAGCCAGAAGATACTACAGGAAAACCTCTGCCTGCTGGATCTACCAAAGCTAAGTGTATCTGCTGTAAACTTTTGGTAGCTATTCCTCCAGCTGTTGTTTGTATTAAATGTCATGACAAACTTGTTAATGCAGATAATATTTCCTTTAGTGATGTACCATTGCCTGTTGCAGTTCCCTCAACATCTAAGGTGCAGAATGTTCCTGATAACATAAGAGATTTTGTTTCTGAATCCATAAAGAAGGCTTTGTCTGTTATTTCTCCTTCTAGTAAACGTAAAAAGTCTTTTAAATCTTCTCTCTCTACAGATGAATTTTTAAATGAACACCATCATTCTGATTCTTTGGACTCTTCTGGTTCAGAGGATTCTGTCTCAGAGATTGATGCTGATAAATCTTCATATTTATTTAAGATGGAATTTATTCGCTCTTTACTTAAAGAAGTACTAATTGCTTTAGAAATAGAGGATTCTAGTCCTCTTGATACTAATTCTATACGTTTGGATAAGGTTTTTAAAGCTCCTGCGGTTATTCCAGAAGTCTTTCCTGTTCCTAATGCTATTTCTGCAGTAATTGCTAAGGAATGGGATAGATTGGGTAATTCATTTACTCCTTCTAAACGTTTTAAGCAATTATATCCTGTTCCGCCTGACAGGTTAGAATTTTGGGACAAAATCCCTAAAGTTGATGGGGCTATTTCTACCCTTGCTAAACGTACTACCATTCCTACATCAGATGGTACCTCGTTTAAGGATCCTTTAGTTAGAAAAATTGAATCTTTTCTAAGAAAAGCTTATCTATGTTCAGGTAATCTTCTTAGACCTGCTATATCATTGGCTGATGTTGCTGCAGCTTCAACTTTTTGGTTGGAAACTCTAGCGCAACAAGTAACAAATCGTGATTCTCATGATATTATTATTCTTCTCCAGCATGCTAATAATTTCATCTGTGATGCCATTTTTGATATTATTAGAGTTGATGTTAGATTTATGTCTCTGGCTATCTTAGCCAGAAGAGCTTTATGGCTTAAGACTTGGAATGCTGATATGGCTTCTAAATCAACTCTACTTTCCATTTCTTTCCAGGGAAACAAATTATTTGGTTCTCAGTTGGATTCTATTATTTCAACTGTTACTGGTGGGAAAGGAACTTTTTTACCACAGGATAAAAAGTCTAAAGGTAAAAACAGGGCTAACAATCGTTTTCGTTCCTTTCGTTTCAATAAAGAACAAAAGCCTGATCCTTCGTCCTCAGGAGCAGTTTCAGTTTGGAAACCATCTCCAGTCTGGAATAAATCCAAGCCTGCTAGAAAGGCAAAGCCTGCTTCTAAGTTCACATGAAGGTACGGCCCTCATTCCAGTTCAGCTGGTAGGGGGCAGGTTACGTTTTTTCAAAGAAATGTGGATCAATTCTGTTCACAATCTTTGGATTCAGAACATTGTTTCAGAAGGGTACAGAATTGGTTTCAAGATGAGACCTCCTGCAAAGAGATTTTTTCTTTCCCATGTCCCAGTAAATCCAGTGAAAGCTCAAGCATTTCTGAATTGTGTTTCAGATCTAGAGTTGGCTGGAGTAATTATGCCAGTTCCAGTTCCGGAACAGGGGATGGGGTTTTATTCAAATCTCTTCATTGTACCAAAGAAGGAGAATTCCTTCAGACCAGTTCTGGATCTAAAATTATTGAATCGTTATGTAAGGATACCAACGTTCAAGATGGTAACTGTAAGGACTATATTGCCTTTTGTTCAGCAAGGGAATTATATGTCCACAATAGATTTACAGGATGCATATCTGCATATTCCGATTCATCCAGATCATTATCAGTTCCTGAGATTCTCTTTTCTAGACAAGCATTACCAATTTGTGGCTCTACCGTTTGGCCTTGCTACAGCTCCAAGAATTTTCACAAAGATTCTCGGTGCCCTTCTGTCTGTAATCAGAGAACAGGGTATTGTGGTATTTCCTTATTTGGACGATATCTTGGTACTTGCTCCGTCTTTACATTTAGCAGAGTCTCATACGAATCGACTTGTGTTGTTTCTTCAAGATCATGGTTGGAGGATCAATTTACCAAAAAGTTCTTTGATTCCTCAAACAAGGGTAACCTTTCTGGGTTTCCAGATAGATTCAGTGTCCATGACTTTGTCTTTAACAGACAAGAGACGTCTAAAATTGATTACAGCCTGTCGAAACCTTCAGTCTCAATCATTCCCTTCGGTAGCCTTATGCATGGAAATTCTAGGTCTTATGACTGCTGCATCGGACGCGATCCCCTTTGCTCGTTTTCACATGCGACCTCTTCAGCTCTGTATGCTGAACCAATGGTGCAGGGATTACACGAAGATATATCAATTAATATCTTTAAAACCGATTGTTCGGCACTCTCTAACGTGGTGGACAGATCACCATCGTTTAATTCAGGGGGCTTCTTTTGTTCTTCCGACCTGGACTGTAATTTCAACAGATGCAAGTCTCACAGGTTGGGGAGCTGTGTGGGGATCTCTGACGGCACAAGGAGTTTGGGAATCTCAGGAGGTGAGATTACCGATCAATATCTTGGAACTCCGTGCAGTTTTCAGAGCTCTTCAGTTTTGGCCTCTTCTGAAGAGAGAATCGTTCATTTGTTTTCAGACAGACAATGTCACAACTGTGGCATACATCAATCATCAAGGAGGGACTCACAGTCCTCTGGCTATGAAAGAAGTATCTCGAATTTTGGTTTGGGCGGAATCCAGCTCCTGTCTAATCTCTGCGGTTCATATCCCAGGTGTAGACAATTGGGAAGCGGATTATCTCAGTCGCCAAACGTTGCATCCGGGCGAATGGTCTCTTCACCCAGAGGTATTTCTTCAGATTGTTCAAATGTGGGGGCTCCCAGAGATAGATCTGATGGCCTCTCATCTAAACAAGAAACTTCCCAGGTATCTGTCCAGATCCCGGGATCCTCAGGCGGAGGCAGTGGATGCATTATCACTTCCTTGGAAGTATCATCCTGCCTATATCTTTCCGCCTCTAGTTCTTCTTCCAAGAGTAATCTCCAAGATTCTGAGGGAATGCTCGTTTGTTCTGCTAATAGCTCCGGCATGGCCTCACAGGTTTTGGTATGCGGATCTTGTCCGGATGGCATCTTGCCAACCATGGACTCTTCCGTTAAGACCAGACCTTCTGTCACAAGGTCCTTTTTTCCATCCGGATCTGAAATCCTTAAATTTAAAGGTATGGAGATTGAACGCTTGATTCTTGGTCATAGAGGTTTCTCTGACTCCGTGATTAATACTATGTTACAGGCTCGTAAATCTGTATCTCGAGAGATATATTCTAGAGTCTGGAAGACTTATATTTCTTGGTGTCTTTCTCATCATTTTTCTTGGCATTCTTTTAGAATACCGAGAATTTTACAGTTTCTTCAGGATGGTTTAGATAAGGGTTTGTCCGCGAGTTCTTTGAAAGGACAAATCTCCGCTCTTTCTGTTCTTTTTCACAGAAAGATTGCTATTCTTCCTGATATTCATTGTTTTGTACAAGCTTTGGTTCGTATAAAACCTGTCATTAAGTCAATTTCTCCTCCATGGAGTTTGAATTTGGTTTTGGGAGCTCTTCAAGCTCCTCCGTTTGAACCTATGCATTCATTGGACATTAAATTACTTTCTTGGAAAGTTTTGTTCCTTTTGGCCATCTCTTCTGCTAGAAGAGTTTCTGAATTATCTGCTCTTTCGTGTGAGTCTCCTTTTCTGATTTTTCATCAGGATAAGGCGGTGTTGCGAACTTCTTTTGAATTTTTACCTAAAGTTGTGAATTCCAACAACATTAGTAGAGAAATTGTGGTTCCTTCATTATGTCCTAATCCTAAGAATTCTAAGGAGAAATCATTGCATTCTTTGGATGTTGTTAGAGCTTTGAAATATTATGTTGAAGCTACGAAATCTTTCCGTAAGACTTCTAGTCTATTTGTTATCTTTTCCGGTTCTAGGAAAGGCCAGAAAGCTTCTGCCATTTCTTTGGCATCTTGGTTGAAATCTTTAATTCATCTTGCCTATGTTGAGTCGGGTAAAATTCCGCCTCAAAGAATTACAGCTCATTCTACTAGGTCAGTTTCTACTTCCTGGGCGTTTAGGAATGAAGCTTCGGTTGACCAGATCTGCAAAGCAGCAACTTGGTCCTCTTTGCATACTTTTACTAAATTCTACCATTTTGATGTATTTTCTTCTTCTGAAGCAGTTTTTGGTAGAAAAGTTCTTCAGGCAGCGGTTTCAGTTTGAATCTTCTGCTTATGTTTTTTGTTAAACTTTATTTTGGGTGTGGATTATTTTCAGCAGGAATTGGCTGTCTTTATTTTATCCCTCCCTCTCTAGTGACTCTTGTGTGGAAAGATCCACATCTTGGGTAGTCATTATCCCATACGTCACTAGCTCATGGACTCTTGTTAATTACATGAAAGAAAACATAATTTATGTAAGAACTTACCTGATAAATTCATTTCTTTCATATTAACAAGAGTCCATGAGGCCCACCCTTTTTTGTGGTGGTTATGATTTTTTTGTATAAAGCACAATTATTCCAATTCCTTATTTTATATGCTTCGCACTTTTTTTCTTATCACCCCACTTCTTGGCTATTCGTTAAACTGATTTGTGGGTGTGGTGAGGGGTGTATTTATAGGCATTTTAAGGTTTGGGAAACTTTGCCCCTCCTGGTAGGAATGTATATCCCATACGTCACTAGCTCATGGACTCTTGTTAATATGAAAGAAATGAATTTATCAGGTAAGTTCTTACATAAATTATGTTTTTTAGATCCAATGGATAAAAAATGTTTATTCAACAGGGTTTTATCCTGCAGCCCCTTGCATACATTGCTTCTGTCACTGCTGCTGCGGCGTTCTGGGTTGAGTCTCTTGATGAGGCTTTACAGTTAGCGACTCCATTGGATGAATATATTTGACAAGCTTATGTTAGCCAATTCCTTTGTTTTCTGATGCCTTTGTTCATTTGACTAGACTAACGGCTAAGAATTCTGTTTTTTACTATACTGGCGCGCAGAGCGCTATGGCTTATTTCATGGTCAGCTGTTGTGACTTTAATAAATAAGCTACTTAACTTCCCTTCAAGGGGCAGACCCTATTCGGGGCTGGTTTGAAGGAGATTATTGCTTATATCACTGGAGGAAAAGGTCATGCCCTTCCTCAGGATAGGTCCAAATTAAGGGCCAAGAAAGGTCTAATTTTCGTGCCTTTTAAAACTTCAGGGCAGGTGTGGCATCCACTTCCTCTAAGGCAAAACAAGAGGGAATTTTTGCTCAGTCCAAGGCGGTCTGGAGACAATCGGACCTGGAACAAAGATAAGCAGGCCAAGGAGCCTGCTGCTGCCTCTAAGGCAGCATGAAGGAACGGACCCCTATCCGGTAACGGATCCTATAGGGGGCAGATTTTCATTCTACGCCCAGGCGTGGGCAAGAGATGCCCAGGATCCCTAGGCATTGGAATTTATATCCCAGAGATATCTTCTGGATTTTCAAAGATTCCCCCCCAAAAAAGGGGAGATTTCGCCTTTCCAATTATCTGCAAACCAGATAAAGAAGGAGGCATTCTTACATTGTGTACGAGATCCATCCAGTTCCAAGAGAGGAACAGGGACAGAGTTTTTACTCAAATCTGTTTGTGGTTCCCAAGGAGAGGGAACCTTCAGACCTATTTTGGATCTAAAGAGCTTAAACAAATTCCTCAGAATTCCGTCTTTTAAGATGGAAACTATTCGTACCATCTTAACTATGATCCAGGAGAGTCAATAGAGGACTACAATGGATTTGAAGGATGTTTATCCTCACATTGTGATGCATAAAGATCACAATCGTTTTTCAGGTTTGCCTTTCTAGACAGGCATTACCAGTTTGTAGCTCTTTCCGTTGGGATATCTACAGCCCCAAGAATCTTTATGGAGGTTCTGGGGTCACTTTGGCGGTCCTTAGGCCGCGGGGCATAGAAGTGGCCCCTTATTTAGACGACATCCTGATACAGGCGTCAAACATCCAAATTGCCAAGTCTCATACGGACGTAGTACTGGCATTTCTGAGATCACATGGGTGGAAAGTGAACAAGGAAAGAGTTCTCTATCCCCAATCTCAAGGGTTTCCCTCTTAGGGACTCTGATAGATTCTGTAGAAATGAAAATTTACCTGACGGAGTCCAGGTTGTCAAAGTTTCTAAATTTCTGCCGTGTTTTTCATTCCATCCGCGCCCTTCGGTGGCTCAGTACATGAATGAAATCTGCTTAATGGTAGCGGCAAGGGACATAGTACCGTTTGCACGTCTACATTTCAGACCGCTGCAACTATGCATGCTCAGTCAAAGGAACGGGGATTACACAGGTTTGTCCCCCTGTTAAACCTGGACCAAGAGACCAGAGATTCTCTGGTGACTATGTCGGGTCCATCTGTCCAAGGGTATGACCTTCCGCAGGTCAGATGGGACAATTGTTACAATAGATGCCAGCCTTTTAGGTTGGGATGCAGTCTGGAACTCCCTGAAGGCTCAGGGATAGTGGACTTAGGAGGAGACCCTCCTTCTAATAAATATTATGGATCTGGGAGTGATATTCCATGCTCTTCAGACTTGGCCTCAGTTAGCAACTCTGAGGTACATCATATTCAGTCGGACAATATACACGACTGTGGTTTACATCAGCCATCAAGGGGGAACAGAAGTTCCCTAGCGATGTTAGAAGTCTTACAATAATTCACTGGACAGAGACTCAATCTTGTCTATCAGCTATCCATATCCCAGGTGTTGAGAACTGGGAGGTGGTTTTTCTAAGTCGTCAGACTTTTCTTCCGGGGGAGTGGGATTTCCTCCGGAGGTCAAGACCAAGCAGGAGAGGGCTTTGGTGTTTTTGTCAGCGCCTGCGTAGCCACGCAGGACCTGGTATGCAGATCTGGTGGACATGTCATCCTTTCCATCACGGTCTCTGCTTCTGAGACAGGTCCCTCTACCTCAGGGTCCTTTCAACCATCTAAATAGAATCAATCTGAGATGGACTGCCTGGAGACTGAACGCTTGATGTCATCAAAGCATGGCTTCTCCGAGTCAGTCATTGATACCTTAATACAGACATGAAAGCCTGTCTCTAGGAAAATTGAACATAGATATGGTGTAAATATCTGATTGTTATGAATCCAAGGGTTACTCATGGAGTAAAGTCTGGATTCCCAGGATATTATCTTTTCTCCAAGATGTTTTGGAGAAAAGGGTTGTCAGCTAATTCCTTTAAAGGGACAGATTTTTACTCTCTCTATTTTTTTGCACAAGCGTCTGGCAGGTATTCTAGACGTTCAGGCATTTGGTCAGGCTTTGGTTAGATCCAAGCCTGTGTTTAAAACTGTTGCTCCACCATGGAGCTTAAACCTGGTTCTTAAGGTTCTTCAAGAAGTTCTGTTTGAACCTTTTTTGTTCCATAGATATCAATCTTTATCTTGGAAAGTTCCTTTTGGGTAGCTATTTCCTCGACTCGTAGAGTCTCCAAGTTATCTGTGTTACAATGTGATTCTCCTTATCTGGTCCTTCGTACGGATAAGGTAGTCCTGCGTACCAGCCTGGGTTTTTTCCTAAGGTGGTATCTAACAAGAACATCACTCAAGAGATAGTTGTTCCATGCTTGTATCCTAATCCTTCCTCAAAGAAGGAACGTCTATTACACAATATTGGACGTGGTTTGTGCTTTAAAGTTTTTTACTTACAAGCTACTACAGTTTTCATCAAACGTTCACCTTGTTTGTTGTCTATTCTGGACAGAGGTGAGGTCAAAAGACTTCGGCAGCCTCTCTGTCTTTTTGGTTAAAAAGCATAATTCATTTAGCTTATGAGACTGCTGGACAGCAGCCTCCTGAAGGGATTACAGCTCATTCTACTAGAGCTGTGGTTTTCATTTGGGCCTTTTTTAAATGTGGCTTCTGTTGAACAGATTTACAAGACGGAGTCTTGGTCTGCGCTTCATACTTTTTCAAATTTAACAAATTTGATACCTTGCTTCTTCGGAGGCTATTTTTGGGAGAAACGGTTTCTTACAGGCAGTGGTAACTTCCGTTTAAGTACCTGCCTTGTCCCTCCCATCATCCGTGTACTTTAGCTTTGGTATTGGTATTCCATAAGTAATGGATGATCCGTGGACTGGATACACTTAACAAGAGAAAACATAATTTATGCTTACCTGATAAATTTATTTCTCTTGTAGTGTATCCAGTCCACGGCCCGCCCTGTCACTTTAAGGCAGGTAATTTTTTCATTTGAACTACAGTCACCACTGCACCCTATGGTTTTTCCTTTCTCTGCATGTTTTCGGTCGAATGACTGAGTATGGCAGTTAGGGGAGGAGCTATATAGCAGCTTTGCTGTGGGTGGACTCTTGCAACTTCCTGTTGGGAAGGAGAATATATTCCATAAGTAATGGATGATCCGTGGACTGGATACACTACAAGAGAAATAAATTTATCAGGTAAGCATAAATTATGTTTTTACTTGAATGTCCCTTTAAATGCCATAACTGCTGAAGCAGCAGGGAAGAATTTACAGAACACCACATGTCACTCAACAGTGAGGCTATCAAGGGGGATGCTGACTGCAGTAACCTCCACCGAAGAAAATTGGGCATCATAAACGGATAATGTAGAGATAGTAAAAGGCTTACAAACATGGATAGAATTTTTGTATTTAGGAGCTGTTTGCCAACCCCCTGATATGTTTAATATATATTTAAAAAAAACGTATTCAATCTTTATCCCATGCTTGCTGTGATTGGGCCGCCTTCAATCATGTAATCCACTCACTTATCTTGTCCTCTCTTAACACATTTAACCGCCTATAATGCAAGTTCAATATTACAATGTTAACATTTTTAATGAATCACTTTAGTATTTCGCTTTAAAAAAAAAAAAAGTATCACTTCCTATATTCTATCGTTTAACCACTTCCTCTTTCCACTTTTTTTTTCTATACCTTTTTTAGATCCGATGCTGCAGCTGACGATAGATGAGAGGCTAAGCCAAGATGATCATTTTCTCTGCACTGCTCCTGTTCACACACGTCTGAACATACTTGCTGCTCAAAGATAATGGGGTACACGTGCTTGTGAAAGACTGACTCTCGCACATCTGCCTATTGTCTCGTTTACCAGATGACAAGTGGGTCTGCTGGTTTCCTACTATAGGACTGAACCGTTTGGTATGGCGTTTCGTTCTCTTTGTATGATTTTGTGTATTGTATTTGGAACTGCAGCATTTGGGCCAGTGCCAAGGATTTCATGGCAGAATGGAGGTAACTGGATTTTTTTTTCTCTTTAGAGATTAGTAAATCTGAGTCATGTGGTGTTTATCTGTTTTGCAAACTTTTTTTTTTTTTTCTGTGATGCGATACCTCTGAATTGACAGTGATGGCTAAAACTCTCTTCTCCTCACAGCTGTTCCTGTAACTCTTTGCCTATAATTATAGCTGTGAGCGTGTTTAAATAGCTGTTACGCTCTTTGTTTTTGTTTTTTTCTTTGAACTGATCTTTTTTTTTTAAAATAAGATTTAACTTGTTTAGGTCTTTTGGCACATTTTTTATAAAACGAGCTTCAATACAAAATGTTGAACATAAATGTGTGATTTACTTTCTTCTCTCAGTTCAGCTTTGGTTTCATGCTTTTGATAATTATGCAAGCCGCATTTAATTTATGTGTTAAAGGAACAAAAAAACAGTACACTGGATATCTATTTTTGTTTAAGACACTGGGAGAAATGTTTACTTTTAGTTACACAAAAATGTGTAATACTCCTGGATGATATAGGTTAATTATTTTTATATGTATGAATGTGTGTGTGTGTATATATATATATATAATTTCTAAGTACATGGGGAAAAATTGTCAAATGTTGTACAATAAATAGTAAGAAGAAACCAGTTGTCTTTTTATTAAGGGCAAGAACCAGGTTTTGTAAATATCAACAGGGATAGCCAGTGTATGTATGTGTGTGTATATATTAATGTGTGTATGTATGTATGTATGTATATATATATATATATATATATATATATATATGTATATATATATATATATATATATATATATATATATATGTATATGTATGTATATATATATGTATATATATATATATATGTATATATATATATATATGTATATATATATATATATATGTATATATATATATATATGTATATATAATGTGTGTGTGTATATATATATATATTTACATACTAGAGGCTTACCAATGTAAAATGAGATAATTTCTAAAATTAATATTCATATAGAGCTATCTTCTTACGGTTTGTTAACCATATTTATTCTAAAAGGAAAAACAAAATATTGTGCTAAGACGTAGTTTGATATATGAGCTTGTTCGCATACTAAAGTGCTATTCATCTTGCTTATTAACTCAGATGTTGATTTAACACATTTTCATGTGGACGGCATTTTCAACTATTCCACATTATTGCTCAGTGATGAAAAAGATGTTCTGTACATTGGAGCACGAGAAGCAATTTTTGCAGTAAATTCACAAAATATTGCAGAAAAACAACATGAGGTGAGTATAGATTTGTTTCCCTCCCCCCCTTTCTTTTGTTAAAGAACATTATTTTATATTTGTGTTCCACAGTTTTTGTTAACATATGAAATGCCAGTGAGATGTCATTCCTATGTGGCAAATGGTATAAATAACATTTTACTTTTAAGGCAAATCACTGTGTATTTTATATATAATTAACTAGTAGATTGCTGTACTAAAGGGAAGTTGTGCGTTAAAGCTGT
>NC_069500.1:540513399-540535899 GCF_027579735.1 Bombina bombina
CATAGTCATAAATTCTCATGAGCATGTTTATATGATCTGCTTTGGCTAATCAGAGGCCAAATGTAAATGAGCACATGCACTGACCTAAGTCACTGCACAATTTGTAGAGGTGACAAGAAAAAAAAAACCTTTCTTTTAAAGAAATCCAATTGCAAACAAGAATGCTTTTTTCTCATGGAATTCAGTCGTATGCTGCTCAGCACAATTTGAGCATTGCTAATTGTCTTTACATTGTTACATTTTATTTTAGGATTTAAGTAGTTTTAAGCTGTTGAACAAAGCTGAAGATGGTAAAGGAAGGTGCCCGTTTGATCCTGCACACAGTTACACTTCAGTCATGGTTGGTAAGTAAAGGTTTCCTGGTGCTGTTTTTAACCTTAGTTTTCTCATCCGGGAAACCATAATACTGTACTAAAAAGATGGGTATTTATTTTAATTGTCCAACTTGTGGTTTGAACAAAGCCATATTTATCAACTTTTACACCAGGCCACTGTAATGAAAGTGATGTTTGTAGGGCATTATTGTGACAGTTTGTAAATAATGGCCACAGGCACAAGGTACTATTGCTTTTAGGAAAATGTCACTGTTGTGAGATGTGACAATTCAGCCATCAGCTACTTAACTGCCACCATGGATTGATCTCATGAGCTGGGATTTGATAGGGACAGGGTTGTAATATGCTGACCCTGACCTATTTATAACTCATATTCAATGAAGCTCCTGGGAATTTAATCTAGGTACAAACCACATAGAAGTTTCTACACACTTGTGCTGGATTTTACTTAAAGGGACACTCAAGTCGAAATTAAACTTCATGATTCAGATACAGCATGCAATTTTAAATAACTTTCTAATTTACTTCCATTAACAAAATGTGCAGTAAAACACAGTCAGTGTCTCTGAGAAAATGTGTTATCTGTTCAGTTAAAGGGACAGTACCCTGTAAAATTGTTTTTCCATTAATGTGTTTTAAATGACTTGTTATACCAACTGCAGAGTATTAAACATTTGAGAAATTCCATTTTCATGCTTATTTGTGTATATGAAGTAGCTGATTTTGTGCTTTGAAACCACAGCCTACTACAATGGGTTGAACTTAAAGTTGATATTAGATCTCATCATGTTCTAAGTTTGTGTAAACAGACTTGCTTCCTTATCTTTTATTTGTCTGGAGCACCAAAGCTCAATACATAGAGAGAACAATGGAAAATTATCATTTTATTACTTAGTGTCAGTAAACCTTAAAAATAATGTTATATAATTCTGCACATAGTGCAGAATTATATAACATTATATTAGCCAAACATTTATAAAACATAATATACCCTATTAATTTTTTTTTAAAAATGCTGTTTTACAGACCCGCTCTCTGTACTCTGCTGAGTGGGTCTCTTATATTTACTCAGCGCATCCGGCCAGCTGTATAGTCACAGCCCGGCCCGACCGCGCCATAAGACTAAGTGCAGCTCACTCCTGCTCTGTCAGAGTACAGAGAGCGGGTCTGTAAAACAGCGTTTTTTAAAAAAAAATTAATAGGGTATATTATGTTTTATAAATGTTTGGCTAATATAATGTTACTATGTGCAGAATTATATAACATTATTTTTAAGGTTTACTGACCTTTTAACTATCCTGCATCCCACTGAGAGTGTAATCTCTTCTGCTGGCTGTGTATACTTAGGCTATTCAATAGCCTATATGCCAGTATTTATTTGTTCAGTGTAGGTGGCGATACCACAGGCTAAATCAGCTATTTCAAATGCTGAAATAGGAGTAAAGGAGCTACTTGTAACCAATTTAATACCCTCTAGCAGGTTAAAAGGATCATTAGGAATAATTTTAAAGGGGAGAAATGTTTTGGGTGAACTGTCCCTTTAAGACCCTTTTTTATTTTTATATATTTTACAGATGGAGAACTTTACTCTGGAACATCCTATACCTTCCTAGGTAGTGAGCCCATTATTTATAGACACAACCCGCAGAGCCAAATAAGAACAGAGTATGCTGTGCCTTGGCTTAATGGTAAGTAATGTCAATTTACAAGTTGGCCTGCAGACAGTATGTAATCCCAAGTCACTTGCAATTTGTCTCCTCCTAAACAAGGCTTAGCTTTTACTGATGATTAGTTAGATCTTTATGGGGAAACAATTATCCCCAGCTTCATTTAAGAGGGTATAGAAACCCAATTTTGGACTGTAACTTAATCACTTAATAAGATTCCAGGAAATGCTTTCTAATTTCTGTAAACACACCTCAGTCTATTCACAACAAATATGTATCCTGATTGTGTGAAGTAATAAGACAGAAAATGGTGTATACATGAGTAATTTATAAAATCTAATATAATATATGCATAGGAATGCCACATATTAATTTGCACAAACCTATTGATTAACTTTGTCTGTTCCCATAGAGCCCAGATTTGTGTATGCAGATGTGATCCGAGCTCCTCAGAGCCATCCTGAAGGCGAAGATGATAAAGTGTACTTCTTCTTCACTGAAACGTCTGTTGAATATGATTTTTTTAGCAAACTACAAATACCAAGGATAGCTCGAGTGTGCAAGGTGGGTGTCTGATCATCACCGTATATTTTAACACAATGTTATAGTTACATTCTCAAATGAAAATTGGTATTTCCTGCATATTTGTTTTTAACTTCATATTTTATTTAATTGTTCATATATGTTTTAGACATGCACAACAATGCATTTTAGATTCAATGTAAAGCTTTTTTTTCTCTTTCTCCTTCCTGTGCACAGTAAAAGCTTTCAGTGAAATGGTGTCCGCTTTTGAAGGAATTGTATACTATATAAAATAGGCATGCACTGATGTGCCTTTCAGTTTAGACTATAATGTCCCTTTAAATATCTAGAGTTCTTTTAAGAAACCCTGCTATGCTCCAGTCGCAGAGTAATTTACGTTGGTTATTTTCACCCTCTGGCAAGGGCATTGCTAAGTGTTTGAGGATTAAGAAAAATATCCACACTGTAGCACAAGCCCAGAAAATGTGTCCATTCTTTTTCCATCAGCCACAGATGATTTAATGTCATTTTTAAGATGGTATTTTGTGTTTTTATTTCTTAATTTTCACAGTGATTTAACCACACTAAATCATGTATTATTCATTTTCCACTCTCGGAAAACCACAAAGATTACTTTATCTGACAAACTTCCTTACGCATTTTTCTGATTCCTTGAATTTTTCTTACAGGTTTTATGTTTTTAATATTCTTAATAACTTGCATTTCCTTCATGTTAAAGGGACATTTTTTAATATAAACATAGTATTAGCCACAGACACTTTATTTCAACAGAATTGCGTAAAAATATTCTATAATTTTGATAGCACAATTTGCATCCACCCTTTGAAAACCCATATTTTCTACTGTGCCTAGTAAGGGACAAAATTATAAAAGTGAATTCATGGACTGATCAAGCAATCACTGTGTAATGCAAACAATGTTTTTGCTTTTTTTTATTTTTGTAATATTTCTTATTGACAGCAATCAGGTATACAAACTGTGGGAAAAATCAAATTAAAAGATGGGATAACTGGAATGAGCATCACTAGCCACTGCCTATGGGCATTTACATTCCATGAGAAAACCTGTCTGGCTAATCAAGTGATGCCACATTGTAGTTCTATCCACATTGCCTTTAAATTGAATTACATTCTTTCATATTGTAATATTTAGTAAGCTTTGTTATCTGTTAATTAAGTGGAGCACTATTTTAAATATGCTCCCGTTATTATTCGTCTTTTACGGGCACACATTAAATAACCAGCCATTACAAGTGGCTGGTTAATGCTACCACTAGCTCTCGTTAGCGCTAAGCAAGAATAACCAGGGGTAAAAAAAATGTACCCCAATAAGCCCCCAAAATAAACTGTACAGCTCCCGTCATAAAATAAAAAATAGTAACATCTTTATTTTTTAATAAAATAACTGCACAAAGCAGTTATTAGGGTTAAAGTGAGGGGATGTGGGGTGTAAAGGCACTTTTCAATTGTGGTCTATGGTGTATGTGTTTATACTATAGTTAATATATATGTATATGCTTATATTCACACATTCACACACACACACACACACACACACACACACATATATATATATATATATATATATATATATATATATATATATATATATATATATATATATATATATATATATGAGTCAATTCCAACAAAGGACTGCGCTCACTGGATTTTAGATAAAAAATATTTTAATTGTGGTAAAGTTTCGGAGTCCTTAGACCCCTTCCTCAGACCAGAACAAACATACAAGTGAACACTGTGCAATATAAACACAATAAGCCCCACCCATCAAACATTTAGTGCAAATTGCTCCAAAATCGGGGTTGTCATTGCAACAGCCCCCATTGCATTCCTTGTTATCCTAATGCTATTACATTTAAATAAAAAAGTTTATCTAGACACATCACCTGGAGTATACAGATACATATGTAGCATAGTATCCAATATTGTTTAACAATTGCAACATCCTATGGCAGTAAATCAGCGCAATAAAAATAAAATCAAACCTCAGTGCAATAAATATCACACCACCTATCAATCTATACAAATATCTACATATACCTTTCTCTTGTAAGATGTATCGAGTCCACGGATTCATCCTTACTTGTGGGATATTCTCCTCCCCTACAGGAAGTGGCAGAGAGCACCCACAGCAGAGCTGCCTATATAGCTCCCCCCTTAGCTCCACCCCCCAGTCATTCTCTTTGCCTACTCTAAGTAACTAGGAAGTGCAGAGCGAGTGTGGTGACAAAAATGTTAGTTTTTTATTTCTCAAGCAAAAGTTTATTTTAAATGGTGCCGGTGTGTATTATTTACTCTTTGGCAGAAAAAGAGATGAAGATTTCTGCAAGGAGGATTATGGTCTTAGCACTTTGTAACTAAGATCCACTGCTATTCTCACAAGGGCTGAAGAGTACAGGAAAACTTCAGTTGGGGGAACGGTTTGCAGGCTAAACTGCATTAAGGTATGTTCAGCCATGTTATTCTAGACAGAATGTGTTTATTCTAGAAAAGGCTGGCAATAATCCCCATGGGAAAAAAGGGTAAGCTGTATTCAGACACTTGGATAGGAATTTCAGCTTGCTTGAAGGGCTCATTTGTTACTGGTGACACTGTTTGGAAAAACGTTTTTTGTTTGTTCAGTAAATGATGCAATTATGTTTTTTGAAGGGACTGAAGGGGTCATTGTGGCTTGTGTTAGGGTTTTTTAACCCACATGGTTAAAGGGACACTGAAACCAAATTTTTTCTTTTGTGATTCAGATAGAGCATGAAATTTTAAGCAACTTTCTAATTTACTCCTATTATCAAATGTTCTTTATTCTCTTGGTATCTTTATTTGAAATGCAAGAATGTAAGTTTAGATGCCGGCCCATTTTTGGTGAACAACCTAGGTTGTCCTTGCTGATTGGTGGATAAATTCATCCACCAATCAAAAACTGCTGTCCAGAGTGCTGAACCAATAAAAAAGCTTAGATGCCTTCTTTTTCATATAAAGATAGCAAAGGAACGAAGGAAAATTGCTAATAGGAGTAAATTAGAAAGTTGCTTAAAATTGCATGCTCTATCTGAATCACGAAATAAATTTTTTGGGTACAGTGTCCCTTTAACCCCTTAGTGACCAGAGCACTTTTCCATTTGTTGACCGTTTGGGACCAAGGCTATTTTTACATTTCTGCGGTGTTTGTGTTTAGCTGTAATTTTCCTCTTACTCATTTACTGTACCCACACATATTATATACCGTTTTTCTCGCCATTAAATGGACTTTCTAAACATACCGTTATTTTCATCATATCTTATAATTTACTATTAAAAAAATTATAAAATATGAGGAAAAAATGGAAAAAAAACAATTTTTTCAAACTTTGACCCCCAAAATCTGTTGCACATCTACAACCACCCAAAAACACCCATGCTAAATAGTTTCTAAATTTTGTCCTGAGTTTAGAAATACCCAATGTTTACATGTTCCTTGCTTTTTTTGCAAGTTATAGGGCACTAAATAAAAGTAGCACTTTGCTATTTCCAAACCACTTTTTTTTTCAAAATTAGCGCTAGTTACATTGGGACACTGATATCTGTCAGGAATCCCTGAATATCCTTTAACATGTATATATATATTTAGAAGACATCCCAAAGTATTGATCTAGGCCCATTTTGGTATATTTCATGCCACCATTTCACTACCAAATCCGATCAAATAAAAAAAAATCGTTCACTTTTTCACAAATTTTTTCACAAACTTTAGGTTTCTCACTGAAATTATTTACAAACAGCTTGTGCAATTATTGCACAAATGGTTTTAAATGCTTCTCTGGGATCCCCTTTGTTCAGAAATAGCAGACATATATGGCTTCTACGTTGCTTTTTAGTAATTAGAAGGCCGCTAAATGCCACTGCGCACCACACGTGTATTATGCGCAGCAGTGAAGGGGTTAATTAGGGAGCATGTAGGGAGCTTTTAGGGTTAATTTTAGCTTTAGTGTAGTGTAGTAAACAACCCCAAGTATTGATCTAGGCCCATTTTGGTATATTTCATGCCACCATTTCACCGCCAAATGCGATCAAATTAAAAAAAACTTTAAATATTTCACAATTTTAGGTTTCTCACTGAAATTATTTACAAACAGCTTGTGCAATTATGGCACAAATTGTTGTAAATGCTTCGATCCCCTTTGTTCAGAAATAGCAGACATATATGGCTTTGGCGTTGCTTTTCGGTAGTTAGAAGGTCGCTAAATGCCGCTGCGCATCACACATATATTATGTCTAGCAGTGAAGGAGTTAATTAGGTAGCTTGTAGGGAGCTTGCAGGGTTAATTTTAGCTTTAGTGTAGAGATCAGCCTCCCACCTGACACATCAGACCCCCTGATCCCTCCCAAACAGCTCCCTTCCCTCCCCCACCCCACAAATGTCCCCGCCATCTTAAGTACTGGCAGAAAGTCTGCCAGTACTAAAATAAAAGTTTTTTGGGGGTTTTTAGTTTTTTTTTTAAAAAATAAAAAATTCTTCTGCTGTGTAGGACCCCCCTTAGCCCCCAACCTCCCTGATCCCCCCCCAAACAGCTCTTTAACCCCCCCCCCTGCCTTTATTGTGCACCATATTAGGTACTGGCAGCTGTCTGCCAGTACCCAGTTTGAAAAATAATAATGTATTTACATTTTTTTATTTTATTAAATATTTTTGTAGTGTAGCTGCCCCCCCCTCAACATCCAACCCCCCACCCTCTCCCAGATGCCTTGTTTTGAAAATCCCACCCTCCCCAGTCCTCTCTCCCACCCTCCAGATCTACAGCATATTGATGCTGTTTGCATTGATCTCACGTGCACGGCTCTCGTGCACGCGCGTGCACGGCTCTCGTGCACGCGCCCGTGCACGCGCGCGCACCCGCACAAGATCCCTCCCCCCTCCTCCACCAATAACTGCCCACCCGCCTCCCTGGATGAGCTCCCACCCACCAACGGTAATGGCTATCGATAGCCGATGCAGAGTGGGCCACAGAGTGGCTCTCTCTGCATTGGATGGCTAAAAACAGTTATTGCAGGATGCCTCAATATTGAGGCATCACTGCAATAACATGAAAGCAGCTGGAAGCTATCAGGATCGCTTCCACTGCTTTCAAAGACCAACGACGTATGGGGTACGTCCTTGGTCATTAACTGCATTTTTTTGCAGGACGTACCCCATACGTCGTTGGTCGTTAAGGGGTTAATTAAGAGGCACTCAGGTGTTTTTCTAATAGGCCTCAAAACATCGAGTGAGGTGGGAGGAGCCTATTTTCGTGCCTCAGTTGCGCAGTTTCTTTTCCTTAAGAGTCATCCAACTGCTTTTCTAGAGGCTCCTGCTGTGTTTGAGGGCTGTAAAGGAGGTTTTTTCCCCACAAATCGAAAGTCTTTTTTTTTTTTTACCGGTTTTGATGTTTTTTCAATCCGGTTTTGCCATTAAGGGGTTCATTGTTTATTTGCATAGTTGTGCAAAGTTACTAAGGTTGTAAGATACTACTGTAAAAATTTCGTTAAGTTTACTGCTTTTTTACACTGTTTTGCAGAACTTGTGCAGCTTTTTTTCTCTTAAAGGCACAGTACCGTTTTATTTCTAAGTGTTATTTAGTTTGATTACAGTGTTTTCCAAGCTTGCTTGTTACATTACTAGCCCGTTTAACATGTCTGATACCAAGGAAAATCCTTGTTCAATATGTTTGGAAGCCATTATGGAACCCCCTCTTAGAATGTGTCCCAAATGTACTGATATGTCTATAAATTATAAAGAACATATATTAGCACTTAAAAATAGAGCAATAGATGATTCTCAGTCAGAAGTAAATGAGGGTTCGCCATCTAGCTCTCCCCAAGTGTCACAACCAGTAACGCCCGCACAAGTGACGCCAAGTACCTCTAGTGCGTCACATTCATTTACTTTACAAGACATGGCCACAGTTATGAATACAACCCTCACTGAGGTTTTATCCAAACTGCCTGGTTTACAAGGAAAGCGGGACAGCTCTGGGTTAAGGAAAAATGCTGAGCCGTCTCACGCTATAGTAGCCGTTTCTGATATGCCCTCTCAATGCTCTGAAGGGGCGAGGGATTTGTTATCTGAGGGAGAAATTTCTGATTCAGGAAAGACGCTTCTTCCTCAGACAGATTCTGATATGACCGCCTTTAAATTTAAGCTTGAACACCTCCGCTTATTGCTTAGGGAGGTATTAGCAACTCTAGATGACTGTGACCCTATAGTGGTCCCAGAGAAATTGTGTAAAATGGATAGATACTTAGAGGTTCCTTTTTACACTGACGTTTTTCCAGTCCCTAAGAGGATTGTCAATATTATTGCTAATGAGTGGGATAGACCAGGTATTCCGTTCACTCCCCCTCCTGTTTTTAAGAAAATGTTTCCCATATCTGATACCATAAGGGACTCATGGCAGACAGTTCCTAAGGTGGAGGGAGCTATTTCTACTCTGTCTAAGCGTACAACTATACCTATCGAGGACAGTTGTGCTTTCAAAGATCCTATGGATAAAAAATTAGAGGGTCTCCTGAAGAAAATTTTTGTTCATCAAGGTTTTTCTCTCCAACCTATTGCGTGCATTGTTCCTGTAACAACTGCAGCTGCTTTCTGGTTTGAGGCTCTAGAAGAGGCTCTTCAAATGGAAACTCCATTAGAGGAAATTATGGACAGAATTAAGGCACTTAAGTTGGCTAATTCTTTTATTACAGATGCCGCTTTTCAGCTGGCTAAATTAGCGGCAAAGAATTCAGGGTTTGCCATTTTAGCACGCAGGGCGTTATGGCTTAAGTCCTGGTCTGCTGATGTGTCCTCTAAATCTAAACTTTTGAACATTCCTTTCAAAGGTAAGACCCTATTCGGGCCTGAACTGAAAGATTATTTCAGACGTTACTGGAGGGAAAGGTCATGCCCTCCCTCAGGATAGTTCAAATAAGATGAGGGCCAAACAAAATAATTTTCGTTCCTTTCGGAACTTTAAGAGTGGTCCCGCTTCAGCTTCCTCTGCTACAAAGCAAGTGGGGAATTTTGCCCAATCCAAGTCAGTTTGGAGACCTAACCAGGCTTGGAACAAGGGTAAACAGGCCAAGAAGCCTGCAGCTGCCTCTAAGACAGCATGAAGGGGTAGCCCCTGATCCGGGACCGGATCTAGTAGGGGGCAGACTCTCTCTCTTCGCTCAGGCTTGGGCGAGAGATGTTCAGGATCCCTGGGCTTTAGAAATTGTGTCCCAGAGATATCTTCTGGAATTCAAGGGCTCCCTTCCAAGGGAGAGATTTCACATTTATTGATTGTCTGTAAACCAGACAAAGAGAGAGGCGTTCTTACGCTGTGTAGAAGACCTACATACAATGGGGGTGATTCGCCCAGTCCCAAAGGAGGAAAAGGGGCTAGGGTTTTATTCAAACCTGTTTGTGGTTCCCAAGAAAGAGGGAACTTTCAGACCAATCTTGGATCTCAAAATTCTAAACAAGTTCCTCAAAGTTCCATCATTCAAGTTGGAGACTATTCGGACTATTCTACCTCTGATCCAGGAGGGTCAATATATGACTACCGTGGACTTAAAAGATGCGTATCTACACATCCCTATTCAGAGATCATCATCAATTCCTCAGATTCTCCTTTCTAAACAGGCATTACCAGTTTGTGGCCCTTCCTTTCGGGTTGGCCACGGCTCCCAGAATTTTCACAAAAGTGCTAGGGTCCCTTCTGGCGGTTCTACGACCACGGGGCATAGCAGTGGCGCCTTATCTAGACGACATCTTAATTCAGGCGTCGACTTTCCTGCTAGCCAAGTCTCACACAGACATTGTGTTGGCTTTTCTGACATCTCACGGGTGGAAGGTGAACATAAGAGTTCTCTCTTCCCTCTTACAAGAGTTTCCTTCCTAGGGACTCTGATAGACTCGGTTGAAATGAAAATATTTCTGACGGAGGTCAGAAAGTTAAAATTCTTATCCACTTGCCGAGCTCTTCATTCCATTCCTCGGCCATCAGTGGCTCAGTGTATAGAGGTAATCGGACTTATGGTAGCGGCAATGGACATAGTTCCTTTTGCCCGTGTACACCTCAAACCACTGCAACTATGCATGCTCAAACAGTGGAATGGGGATTATGCAGATTTATCTCCTCAACTGCATCTGGACTAGGAGACCAGAGATTCTCTTCTCTGGTGGTTGTCTCAGGACCACCTGTCTCAGGGAATGTGCTTCCGCAGGCCGGAGTGGCTCATTGTAACGACAGATGCCAGCCTGCTAGGCTGGGGTGCAGTCTGGAACTCCCTGAAAGCACAGGGCTTATGGTCTCGGGAGGAAGCTCTCCTCCCGATAAACATTTTAGAACTGAGAGCAATTTTCAATGCGCTTGAGGCGTGGCCTCAGCTTGCTGCGGCCAAATTCATCAGGTTTCAGTCGGACAACATCACGACTGTAGCTTATATCAATCATCAGGGAGGAACAAGGAGTTATCTAGCGATGATGGAGGTAACCAAAATAATCCGGTGGGCAGAGGATCTTTCTTGCCATCTCTCAGCAATCCACATCCCAGGAGTAGAGAACTGGGAGGCGGATTTTCTAAGTAGTCAGACTCTTCATCCGGGGGAGTGGGAACTCCATCTGGAGGTATTCGCCCAGCTGATTCAGCTATGGGGCACACCAGAATTGGATCTGATGTTGCCAGAATCAAGCAGGAGAGAGCTTCGGTAATTCTGATAGCTCCTGCGTGGCCACGCAGTCACTTGGTATGCAGACCTAGTGGACATGTCCTCTGTTCCACTGTGGACTCTGCCAATGAGGCGGGACCTTCTAATTCAAGGGCCGTTCACGCATCCAAATCTATTTTTTAGATTTTATCAAAGCGTGGTTTCTCTGAATCTGTCATTGATACCCTGATTCAGGCTAGAAAGCCTGTCACCAGGAAGATTTATCATAAGATTTGGCGCAAATATCTTTATTGGTGTGAATCCAAAGGTTACTCGTGGAGTAAGATTAGGATTCCTAGAATATTGTCTTTTCTCCATGATGGTTTGGAGAAGGGATTATCTGCTAGTTCTCTTAAAGGTCAAATACCTGCTTTGTCTATTCTACTTCACAAACGTCTGGCAGATGTCCCAGACGTTAAAGCATTTAGTCAGGCTTTGGTCAGAATCAAGCCTGTATTTAAACCTGTTGCTCCGCCATGGAGCCTAAACTTAGTTGTTAAAGTTCTTCAAGGGGTTCCATTTGAACCTATGCATTCCATAGATATTAAGCTTCTATCTTGGAAAGTTTTGTTTTTAGTAGCTATCTCTTCGGCTCGAAGAGTTTCTGAGCTTTCTGCTTTACAATGTGATTCCCCTTACCTTGTTTTCCATGCAGATAAGGTGGTTTTACGTACCAAACCTGGGTTTCTTCCTAAGGTTGTTTCTAATAAAGAAGGAACCACAATCTCTTGATTGATATTCTTGTGTCCTAATCCTTCATCTAAGAAGGTACGTCTGTTACACAATCTTGATGTGGTTCGTGCTTTAAAATTCTACTTACAAGCAACTAAAGATTTCCTTCAAACATCTTCTTTGTTGTTTATTCTGGTAAACTGAGAGGTCAAAGGGCTACGGCTACCTCTTTCCTTTTGGCTGAAAAGCATCATCCGTTTGGCCTATGAGACTGCTTGACGGCAGCCTCCTGAAAGGATTACTGCTCATTCTACTAGAGCTGTGGCTTCCACATGGGCTTTTAAAAATGAGGCTTCTGTTGAACAGATTTGTAAGGCGGCGACTTGGTCTTCGCTTCATACTTTTTCCAATTTTTACAAATTTGATACTTTTGCTTCTTTGGAATGCTATTTTTGGGAGAGAGGTTCTACAAGCAGTGGTGCCTTCCGTTTAAGGTCCCTGTCTTGTCCCTCCCTTCATCTGTGTCCTAAAGCTTTGGTATTGGTATCCCACAAGTAAGGATGAATCCGTGGACTCGATACATCTTACAAGAGAAAACAGAATTTATGTTTACCTGATAAATTTATTTCTCTTGTGATGTATCGAGTCCACGGCCTGCCCTGTTTTTTAAGACAGGCATATATATTTTTATTTTTAAACTTTCAGTCACCACTGCACCCTATGGTTTCTCCTTTTTCTTCCTAGCCTTCGGATGACTGGGGGGTGGAGCTAAGGGGGGAGCTATATAGGCAGCTCTGCTGTGGTTGCTCTCTTTGCCACTTCCTGTAGGGGAGGAGAATATCCCACAAGTAAGGATGAATCTGTGGACTCGATACATCACAAGAGAAATAAATTTATCAGGTAAGCATAAATTATGTTTTTCACATTCACATATCAACATCAATATTGATTACATCTGAACAACCGGATCACAATGTTTGTCACATTATCGAATATATTGGTCACCAATTATAGGAAATACAAATATCATGGTATAATCCCCACCGGAGTTACAGTAGCACATCAAAAACCTCCGTTGCAACATATAGGAGCTAAAAATAGGCTTGTCAACATATTAATGTGTATGTTATAACCATTATGTGCTTTGTTCCCCCGATGTAGTTTAAGTCGTTAGGCAGCACACTGAGGAATAACAGTGAGTACTAATAAGAGTATGCTTGGACCGGGGCTAGGCAACCATCCGGATAGAGTTTTGAAAAAAAAGGCGCGGAGAATTGACCTCCGACGTCTGATGTTCCTCCTCAGACCGCATGGCTAATTTGCATAGGAGGATGACGTCAGTGCATAGACGTGTGTGTTTGCGCGCAGCAATAGATTAAACCTTGTAGTAGGACTAGCCTTTGTTAAAAAATATCAATGTATGTCGGGCTTATAACTTAAACAATCAAGGGTAGCTAAAACAGTTTATCAAGCTACTTAGGCAATATCTCATGTATGTGTGTCAAGTATATGTTATAAAGTCAGGGGTGGCTAAAGCAGTTTATCAAGTTTTTAGGCAATACCTAATGAGTCGCTAAGTGTGTCTGACAATACCCCAACCCCTGATGTATGTTGTGCAATGGTCTGCATGAAGAGAATACCATGTAATGTGAGGTGCTGAATATCAGGGCCACTGTCGTGTGAATCATTTAAGACAAGCCAAATAATGTGACTTACTCTAAATGAGATTAACCGTATTATCCATGTATTCCATACTCCCCTGCATCTATATGTGTGAAAAGCCTGTATCTAAGTTGCTAGACTTCTCAGTCATATGGACCTCAATTAAATAAAATATTTTTATCTAAAGTCCAGTGAGTGCAGTCCTTTGTTGGAATTGACTGTGAATACTACGGACTTGGCACCCTGGTTGATGACTGAAGGGTATTGTGAGTGCAGATACACATGGAGGATATATATATATATATATATATATATATATATATATATATATATATATATATATATATATATATATATATATATATATATATAAAATATGTTTATATACACATAAATATATATATCGATATATATTTTAAATTTGCTGCGCGACTTGCCCCCTGCACTACGCTAGGTTCTCTGTTTCTCATGGCATGAGAACGAGGCTCCCATTGGAGCCTATGGAAGTGCGCTCTCGTGAGCGCAATGCTTCCATGCAATGGGAGCGCAAGGTGGGCTTAACTTGTAATACCAGCGCACATTTGTATTATTGAGTGGAGCACAAATATCGCTCTCGAAATCGCAAATTTGCTCTCCGCTCGTAATCTAGCCCTATATATTTTGCCCCCTTTTTCCTGTAAATAATCGCTAAAAATTGTGGCTTTCTTTCTTAAAGGGACACTCAGGTTAAATTAAATTTTCATGATTCAGATACAGCATGTAATTTTAAACAACTTTCCAATTTACTTCCATTAAAAAAAATGTGCTGTCTTTTATATTTACAATTTTTGAGTCACCAGATCCTACTGAGCATGTGCAAGAATTCACAGACTATACGTATATGCATTTGTGATTGGCTGATTGCTATCACATGGTACAAGGGGAGTGGAAATATACATAAGTTTGAAATTTGTTATAAAAAAATCTACTACTCATTTGAAGGTCAGACTAAGTGCTATTACATTGTCTTGTTATCTTGCATTTGTTGATTATGCAAATCGAATGCATTGACTGGTCCTTTAATATAAAGTCTATATAAAGAGTCTACGGCATCCTTACTGTTGTGAAATACTGAACCTGGCCACCAGGAGGAGGCAAAGAAACCCCAGCTTAAGGCTTAAAGGGACATGAAACCCGAAAAATGTTTCTTTCATGATTCAGATAGAGAATACAATTTTAAACAACTTTCCAATTTACTTTTATTATTTAATTTGCTTCCTTCTCTTGTTATGATTTGCAGAAAAGTTTATCTAGGCAAGCTCAGGAGCAGCAGAGAACCTAGGATCTAGCTGCTGATTGGTGGCTGCAGATATATCCCGATTGTCATTGGCTCACCCATGTGTTCAGTTAGAAACCAGTAGTGCGCCTTCAAAAAATTGATACCAAGAGTATGACACAGATTAGATAATGGAAGTAAATTAGAACGTTGTTTAAAATTGTATTCTCTATCCCAATCATAAAATACATTTTTTGGGTTTAATGTCTCTTTAAATACCTCTCCCTCTTCCCCCATCCCCCAGTCATTCTTTGCCTTTCATCACAGGAGGATGGCAGAGAAGTGTCAGAAGATTTCATAGTAGTTCCTCAGGAGGAGTATCTGCACTTTGATATGGGACTGGAGTTTTAAGTAGTCTTGTCAGCCTCTCATTGAGAGCATTGACAAAAGTTAGAGTCTGGAAATGCAGGGAGAGTCTTTCTGCAAACCCATCCAGACTGCCTGCTAACAGCTCCTAAGCAATCAGTGTTGACGCGTTTCACTGCTTGCTTGTCTTTCTCACTCAAGTCCATGTCAGGAGCGATGCTACGAGACTGTCACACTTGAAAGGCTGTGTTTCTGTTCCACAGCATGGATTCTGGTAAGATCGTTTACATTTTTGCATATGTTGAAAACATAAGGAGACAGGTCACATTGTGGCTCCTTTTTATCTTAATAGAATCATGGGTTAATATCTCCTGAGGGGCATTATTGAGCAGTGGGGATTAATCAAATGTGATTTATGCTGCTTTATGTGTGCAATTTTTTTGGGGCTCATAGGCTGTTTGTTATAGGGCTGGAACGCACAGGTTTTTACTTTCACTTTGAGTGCTGCGCAGCTTGTAGCTTGGCACGCTTTTTCTCATAGCAGGGGCGGTCCTGCCTTGCGCACCATGTGAACGGGAGTGGTCTCGCTTTCATTTCCTCTTTCCTGACCGAGCTGGCTGTCGGAGAAGACGCTATTTCTTTGCATGGTCTAGGAGGTGGTGAGTGCCCCAGCCATTGGGAGTATGAAGGTGCCGTTTTTGAGAAATAAAGATTGTTTCTGTGTCATTAGCTTAAGCTATGGAGGGTTCTGAAATACCAGAGGGTACTCCCTCTATATAATATAATAGTAATACCTGTTTATATTGTGAGGCCTTGGTATACCTGCCCTCTCAACTATGTTCCACATGCCTTGACAGCGTTATTAGGTCAAAAAAGGTTAACCCCTTTAGTACCACTGAGCCGTCCACCTCTGAGGACTCGCCGTCCCGTGAGGTGCATCTCCTTCTACACACGCAGCTTCCCTAGCACGCTTGATTCTCCATCTGGAGGGGGCCTTTTACCATCAGATTTTACTGCGCAGTTAAAAAATGCAGTGTCTGAGGCCCTCAGTGCTTTACCTCGCCCTGCTAAACGCAAGCAGAAGGTTAAACATAGCTATCCTGCCCAGGGGTGGTCATGTAATTTATTGGATTTCTCTGCTTTGTCGCAGTTATTTGAGGATGAGTCGCACTCTGAGACCTCAGAGGGTGAACTTTGTCTGCTGCCTCTAAGCCTCCTGCTGCGGAGGAACCAGCCTTTAGATTTAATATTGAACTCTTACGTTTTCTTCTAAAGGAAGTACTGTCTACATTAGAGGTTCCAGAGGCCAAGCTGCCTGATGAAACCTTGATTCCTAAATTAGATAGAGTTTACGAGGACAGGGTAGTGCCTTTAACTTTTCCTGTGCCTGTAAAGATGGTGAACATTTATTAAGAACGAATGGGACGCAATTGGATCTTCCTTTTCTCCTTAGTCTTCTTTTAAAAAATTATTCCCGGTTCTGGACTCTCAATTGGAGTTGTGGGGTTCCGTCCCTAAGGTGGATGGCGTGGATAGCTCGTCGTTCAGAGAGCCAATGGAAAAGAGGTAAACTCTTATAAGAATTATGTTTCAACATACGGGATACTTGTTTCAACCGGCAGCGGCCGTTGCTGCGGTTGCTGGAGCAACTACCTACTGGTGTGACTCCTTATCGGAATTGATTGAGGTGGAGGGTCCCCTCAACGTTAGCCAGGAAAGAATTAAAGCCTTGAGAATTGCTAATTTTCTGTGATGCAAACATGCAGATTGTTCGCCTAAATGCTAAGGTTTCTGGCTTTTCGGTTCAGGCCCGTCAGCCACTCTAGCTGAAGTCCTGGTCTGCGGATATGACTTCTAAGTCAATACTTCTTTCCCTTCCCTTTAAAGGAAAGATTTTATTTGGTCAAGGCCTGGACTCAATTATCTCCACAGTTATGGGTGGCAAGGGTGCCTTCCTACCACAAGATATAAAGAACAAGTGTAAGGGACAAAGTTCTAATTGAAGTTCCTTTCGTTCTGATAAATCCCAACGACAGCAGCCCTCCGCTAAGCCTGAGCAAACCAATCGTACTTGGAACCTGGCTCAGTCCTGGAAGAAGCCCGCCGAGACTAAATCGGCATGAAGGGGCGGCCCCCGATCCGGCGCTGGATCGTGTAGGGGGCAGACTGTTACTCTTTTCACAAGCTTTCCGATTTACAGTCCTTTGTTAAGGCTCTGATTAGGATCAGACCTGTGTTTAGATCTAAGGCTACTCCTTGGAGTCTAAATCTTGTTAAGGTTTTGCAACGGGCTCCATTTGAGCCTATGCATGAGATTGGCATTAAATTGTTGTCCTGGAAGGTTATTTTTCTAATGGCTATTGCTTCTGCGCGCAGAGTATCTGAGATTGCTGCTTCTCAATGTGAGCCTCCTCATCTGGTGTTCCATTCAGATAAGGCTGCCCTATGTACTTAGTTATGTTTTCTTCCTAAGGTCGTCACAGACCGCAACATCAATCAAGAGATTGTGGTTCCTTCCTTGTGTCCAAATCCTTCTTCTGCAAATTTTTGCTTCATAATCTGGACATGGTTCAGGCTACTAAGGATTTTAGACAAACTTCGTCCTTGTTTGGTGTCTATTCCGGGAAGCGTAAGGGACAGAAGGTCTTTTCGACTTCCTTATCTTTTTGGTTAAGGAGCGTTATCCGCTTTGCTTATGAGACAGCAGGACATATACCTCCTCAGAGGATTACGGCTCATTCTACTAGAGCAGTGGCTTCCTCTTGGGCCTTTAAGAACGAGGCCTCTATGGATCAGATTTGTAAGGCGGCTACCTGGTCCTCCTTACATTTTATAAATTTTACAAGTTTGATGTTTTTGCTTTGGCTAAAGCAGCTTTTGGGAGAGAGGTTTTGCAGGCTGTGGTGCCCTCAGATTAGGGTCCCCCTCTATTTTTGCCCCTCCCGTTAATATTCAGTGTCGTCCTAGAGCTTGGGTATAAATTTCCCAACAGTAAGGAATGATGCTGTGGACTCTCCTAATATTAAGAAGGAAAACATAAATTATGCTTACCAGATAATTTCGTTTCCTTCTGTATAAGAGTCCACGGCCCCCGTCTGTGTTCTCTGATGGGCGACCCTCTAAATTATATTTTTCTTCTGGCACCATTTATACCCTGATATTTCTCCTACTGTTCCTTGTTCCCTTGGCAGAATGACAATGTTCATACTTTGCTGGTATGTTAATTTATTTCAATAATGCAGAAAAGTCTAGTGATAGGTGTTTGTCCCTTTTATTTTTGTGATAAGAGGCTGTCTGTAGTGGCTTAGAAACAGGCAGAAATGTAAAGGTTTAAATGTTATAAAGTATATTAATAACAATTTTGGTTGTGCAAAGCTTTGGAATGGGTAGTTAAAGGCGTTGTCTATATTTTTAAACAATAACAATTGTGTTGTTGACTGTCCCTTTTAAAGGGACAGTATACACCAATTTTCATTTAACTGCATGTAAAAGACACTGCTATAAAGAATAATATGCACAGATACTTATCTCAAAATCCATTTTAAAGCAGTTTAAAAATTTACTTGGAAGCTTAGTTTAGCACTGTTGAAAATGTTAGCTGGAACACCCACTGACAGTGGGTGTATAGCAAAAAACAGACAGTCCCCCTTCCTCTGCATATGAAAAGACTTTACACAAAGAGGAGCAAGCTGGAGAAGGTATACATCAGTATTCTCCTAAAACTTTGGGTCTTGGTTAGGAGTCTGAAAATCAGCAAAATGTTATTTAAAAATAAGAAAAACTATCCTTTTTTGTTTTTTTGTAAAAAAAAAAGCTGTATAAATGGATCATCTACAAAACATTTATGCAAAAAAAATCCAGTGTATAATTTCCCTTCAAGTATGATTTGTAATTAATAAGCTGTCTCCTGTGAAGCTGTTTTTCCATGAAAAGGTAGCACTGCTATTTTGTGTTTATGTAAAAATTGTGCTGATAAATTGTGAGTTCCAGTTCAGTAACGTTTTTGTGCAGTGAGATATGATTTGATGGTTAGAAAATATCCCACCCCTGCAGTTTTCATTGTACAGCCCTATATATAATCATTAGAATGTAAGAAATGAGCACCCTGCACATCACTGTAAGTGTTATTAGACGCTTTTGACAGGGTGCTTTTTGTCTTAACTGGTGATGACAGGTGGAAGTTCATACTGGGCTGTCATCACTCAGGAGAAAAAATTAGCGCAGCTGCCTGCCTCTGTCACTCCGAGGAGAAGCCGGCAGTAAGTCTGTGTGCATTGTGCAGCTGAGCAACAAAAGAAAAAAGATCCGTCCTTTAAAATCCTCAGCTTTATTCATCCATTTAAAAGTATAGGTTCAGCATGGAGACTCAAAGCAATGCAGGTGCTGTGTGCCAGAAAGGCTAATTGTGTAGGAGACCAGAATTGTGTTGCCCTGTAGAAACATCTGGAGGCCCAAAACCTGTTATCAATTTCCAGAAACTGGTTGCCATGTTTTAGATGGTACAGTCCAGAAAAATGTATAAACCCTATTTTGTTAGCTATAGGAATACAAAAATAAAGCAACAACTAGCAATTTTGCTCTACTTGTTTTAAGGATCAACCATTCTCTCAGTACGTATTGATCTAGATACCCCACCAGATTTCTTGTAAGTGAAGTTCTGTTTTCTCAGGAGAAGCTTTATCTCTTGTCCTGCTAGCTAAGTATTAAAGGGATAGAAATGTCAAAATGTAAATGTGCAGAGGTGCATTTTAATTTTATATATAAACATTTTTGTAATTATACCTCCCATTAGCTGCTTCTAGTCAAAGGTATTACTGCTTTTCAGTGGCATATGCACATATGCTGTGAGGGCTGTGCACTTGTATTCAAGTCCAGAGAGCTTGTGGTGGTGTGTATTATGCCTGTGAATACTTAATTTGTGGCATATAAGCCACTGCTGACACAGAGAAGGTGAAGTGTTTGAATACTGGTGCCAATCCTTCACAGCATATGTGCGTATGCCACTAAAACCAGTGATTAACTTTTAACTAGAAGCATTTTTGCAAATTGAAGTATATTGCACAAATGCTTTTGCTTGAATTTGAAATGCATCCATGCATATTTAAATTTTGATTTTTCTGTCCCTTTTACGTTCTCAGCATCCTGTAAAATTGCATAAATAAAAAGAGAGAAGCGCTCAACCTGGGAACGAACAATAGCATAATAGCTTGTTCTATGGCCAGTTACCACCCAAGAAGCAGCCTCTTTTTGCTCAACATGTGCCTTTCACAGAGAAGAACTTTCCTGAAGCATATCAGTCTGATCCTGACTTCACAGTACAGTCCAGCCCCGAAATACCAGGCAATCCCTCTCTGAACGAGAGAAATAGCAAAACCCCAGACGTACGTTTCAGCCTATTGTGGGCCTCGTCAGTGAGGTGCAGCCATATCCCTCTAGGCACACTGAGCAACGGGTCCACGTCTGGATTCCCGCATCACACTTAGGGAGACTTCCCAAAATGTCATAATTTGCATAAATAAAGAGAGAAGCGCTCAACCTGGGAACGAACAATAGCATAATAGCTTGTTCTATGGCTAGTTACCACCCAAGAAGCAGCCTCTTTTTGCTCAACATGTGCCTTTCACAGAGAAGAACTTTCCTGTAGCATATCAGTCTGATCCTGACTTCACAGTACAGTCCAGCACCGAAATAACAGGCAATCCTTCTCTGAACGAGAGAAACGGCAAAACCCCAGACGTACGTTTCGGCCTATTGTGGGCCTCGTCAGTGAGGTGCAGCCATATCCCTCTAGGCACACTGAGCAACGGGTCCACGTCTGGATTCCCACATCACACTTAGGGAGACTTCCTCGTGTCATAATTTGCATAAATAAAAAGAGAGAAGCGCTGAACCTGGGAACGAACAATAACATAATAGCTTGTTCTATGGCATGCATCCTTGTCTTACAGCTAAAGTAAATTACATTTGCCCCTACCTTACAACTGAAGTACATTACATTTGTTATTGTTAAACCCTTGCGGCCACGTGCTTATACATTTCTCTGGAAGCCCATATCCTCGATTTTTTTCACTTATGACGAGGCGCCCAGTGTATAACCAATTAAAAGCCATAATGTCCAACCCAGTGAAAACTAGCAGAACTCATGCTTGTGTCCCTGCTTCAGGGGCCATTACTATCTCTCTATGCATTATACTATCTGCATCCAAACTAATGTTAAAATGACTGGCATCCTGTTTAATGTACAGCTGTGAAGCACAACACAAGGTGCCACTAAAATATTAAGCCAATTTTACAGGATAAATATAAAGAGAGAAGCGCTCAACCTGGGAACGAACAATAGCATAATAGTTTGTTCTATGGCTAGTTACCACCCAAGAAGCAGCCTCTTTGCTCAACATGTGCCTTTCATAGAGAAGAACTTTCCTGAAGCATATCAGTCTAATCCTGACTTCACAGTACAGTCCAGCACCGAAATACCAGGCAATCCCTTCTGTAAGACAGGGATGCATGTACGTTAGCTGTAAGGCAGGGTTGCATGTACATCGACTGTAAGGCAGGGATGCATGTACACGTCTGCTGTAAGGCAGGGATGCATGTACACGTCTGCTGTAAGGCAGGGATGCATGTACACGTCTGCTGTAAGGCAGGGAAGCATGTACACGTCGGCTGTAAGGCAGGGATGCATGTACACGTCGGCTGTAAGGCAGGGATGCATGTACACGTCGGCTGTAAGGCAGGGATGCATGTACACGTCGGCTGTAAGGCAGGGATGCATGTACACGTCGGCTGTAAGGCAGGGATGCATGTACACGTCGGCTGTAAGGCAGGGATGCATGTACACGTCGGCTGTGTGTGTGTGTATATATGTATATATATATATATATATATACACATACACACACACACACAGGTCGGCTGTAAGGCAGGGATGCATGTACAGGTCGGCTGTAAGGCAGGGATGCATGTACAGGTCGGCTGTAAGGCAGGGATGCATGTACAGGTCGGCTGTAAGGCAGGGATGCATGTACAGGTCGGCTGTAAGGCAGGGATGCATGTACAGGTCGGCTGTAAGGCAGGGATGCATGTACACGTCGGCTGTAAAGCAGGGATGCATGTACACGTCGGCTGTGTGTGTATATATGTGTGTGTATATATATATACATATATATATATATATATATATATATATATATACACATACACACACACACACACACGTCGGCTGTAAGGCAGGGATGCATGTACACGTCTGCTGTAAGGCAGGGATGCATGTACACGTCTGCTGTAAGGCAGGG
>NC_069500.1:540540899-540550899 GCF_027579735.1 Bombina bombina
CTAAAAATTAGGGGCTTGGTTGGGAGTCTAAAAATCAGCACAATGTTGTTTAAAAATAAGCATACATTTAAAAAAAAACAAAAAACTGTATGATCTATATAAATGGATCATCTACAAAACATTAATGCAAAGAAAAATTTAGTGTATAATGTCCCTTAAAGAATCGGCCCTTAAGCTTACTGACATGACATCAATATGTGCTGTTTATATCGCAGTGCCTCCCTTCTTCCCTTTCCACATGAACACCTCAGTGCTTGTTGCTTTCTGCGCTCTACTACTAGTTTCTATTAACCCCTTCACTGCTGCAGTTGTCAAAAGCAACATATCAAAATGTGTCTGATCAAAATGTAGTTGTTGACATTAAAATATGATTTCAGTTAAAATATTTTACTATTTTAAAAAAGTTTTACATTTACTTCTATTTTCAAACTTGCTTTTTTTCCCCCTGCTATTCTTTCTTAAAGAGGTACATAGCTAGGTTTCTAGATTACTAAATGGTAGGAAATAAAGATGCCATCTAGTGCTCTTGCAAATCTGCTGCCATCTAGTGCTCTTGCAAATCTGCTGCCATCTAGTGCTCTTGCAAATCTGCTGCCATCTAGTGCTCTTGCAAATCTGCTGCCATCTAGTGCTCTTGCAAATCTGCTGCCATCTAGTGCTCTTGCAAATCTGCTGCCATCTAGTGCTCTTGCAAATCTGCTGCCATCTAGTGCTCTTGCAAATCTGCTGCCATCTAGTGCTCTTGCAAATCTGCTGCCATATAGTACTCCAGACATGGGTAGGCTCCTGAGCTTACATCCCTGCAGTTCAACAAAAGTTACCAAGAGAACAAAGAAAATTTTGATAATAGAAGTAAATTGCATACTAGAGGATTCTGTTGCAGGCAGTTCCACCTACCCGAAGGCAATTTTACCCCGCTCAAATACATTTTCACATGCTCCTGTGCTGCCGTACTTTAGTTTCCAGTAACTTCTAGGGGAATCTATTCTTTCTTGCTGCCAACAGCAAAACAGATCACCAAAAATGAAAACATTGAATCATAATTGTATTTGATCCAGTGTCAGGTTACAGGAACCTATTGTACTTGTGTGGCAATATCTACAGAAAATAAATTAGGGTGAGGACAAGGAGTCGCTTCTGGTTGTTGGAACCACCCACTGTAGAACAAGAGGGGGAAAAAAAAATGCGGTCTTGGGTTAAGACAGGAGACCCGTTCAGCATGGATATTAAAAGTAACATTTATGATATTCTGGGAAATATCCATCAGGAAGGTCTATTGCACAATGCATGTGCGCCTGTATCTCTATAGTATAAAAAAAATAATTAAATGTTTACTGTCCCTTTAATTAAAAAGTGGGTTGGGTTTACTCAGCTTGAAGTGCGATACTAAACCACGGCTTGGCAAGGGAGATTTAACTTGTATTCATTTCAGACTGAAAGATTACCCTATTCCTTGCTGCCAACATCTAATTGTTTAGCTGAAGAAACCCGGTTGTGTTCATTAGTTATTCAGAGGGAGAGTAGATGCGAGTTCCCTAAGGCCATCTCATCGGAACACACATTTTTGAAAACAATAGAATGTCCTCTATACAGACCTTTTCATATTTCCCCTAAAATAAAAACCGTGCATCTCTAGAGTGCTGAACATTAACATTTTATTACTAAACTGAAGGTGAACATAGTAAAAGATTTGTTCAGTTATGGGAATTACATGCCAACGAGTTTATTGAACAGAAAATCAGCTAGATGTGTTTGCAGTTGAAGAAAACAATTTCATAATCAGTCCAATATATTTATATATGATTTGTGAATTGTGTTAAAAAAACCAGGGGACAAAACAGAATTGGCAAACTGGCTTTTATTGTTTGTGTGGGTTTATTAACTCCTAGTTGAGTGTACTTGATGTTTGTGGAACATTATATTTTTCCAGGTATGTATCTTAAAAGTGCACTTTTTACTTTTCTTTTTCAGGGTGATCAAGGCGGACTAAGGACATTACAGAAGAAATGGACATCATTTCTGAAAGCCAAACTACTTTGCAATTTTCCAGAGAAAAATTTGTTTTTCAACATTATAAATGATGTATTCATAATAAAGTCCCCAAACCTAAGAGAACCTCTCATCTATGGTGTATTTAGCTCCAACATGTAAGTTTCTTTAAACACCTGCAAGGTACAACCTTAATTCCATGTGACCTTAAGGAAGGGTTGGGGGTCACATGGAATTGGTTTCAGCAGAAATGACATCCTGTGAGCCTGAGAAATGTTGTATGCCTTCTTCATGCTGTTTCCAATTTCTGAATTATTGTCCAAAATAATGGGCTGGATACAATACATTTTTAGCTATTCATGCACTGTCTCTTTAATTCACATCAAGGGTATGCAAGTTAAACTTTAATTCCATTTAATAGAGCTAAATAATGTTGTGTGTCTTATCTTTCTTTAGGAATAACGTTGGGCTATCAGCTGTGTGTACATACAATATCTCTACCATTGAAGATGTATTTTCAAAAGGAAAATATATGCAGAGTGCCACAGTCGAGCAGTCTAACACGAAGTGGGTGCGGTTTAATGGAGATGTCCCTAAACCTCGACCTGGAGCTGTAAGTATTGTGTACACAAATCATTAAATCAGCAGCCGAGCCCATGTGACACTTCATAGCATGCCTGAAGGACAGGTAGTTTCTGCATCCTCTTCTCTATTCTTTTTAACCCTTTCAGTGACGGGCACATTTGACTCATGGGATAAATGAAGTGCCATGGCAGATTTTGTTACTAAGCACTGCCCATGGCGACTTTCATTCAATCTGGCTAATCCACTAATACTGTGTTGTTCACTTACCTCTGATTATTATTTGTGCGGAGTCAGGGGCTTTGCATTAAGTTTGTGGACCCTTCATAGTGCAAATGCAATCTGCTGCTAGTAATATGAATAATTAGTGGGCACAATGGAGTGAAAAAGCTTTTTTTTATAAAAAAAAAAAAAAAAAATCTAAATCAATCTTAGGTCAAGTCTCAGGTTATCATGTGACCCAAGAATCACCATATCACCGCTTTCCCCCACTACGAAGTGAGATGGTGAAATAACTGTGTTGGTTTAGAGAGGGAAATAAAATGTTTTTATATGATCAGGTGACTTGTCACATTGGTATAGTGTAATCCAGCACCTTGTTTCTTAGTAAAAGAACTAAACAAAAATAAGCAGCATTTAATGTTTATACACCGTTTGAAGTGTTTTGTGATCTTGGGGACATCAGTAGTACAATACAAGATGCCATTGCACACAATGGAATGGGCATTAAAGGCAATGTGATTCTAAACTACCCCCTTGAAATTTGAGAGTAACCTTTAAATTATTCATTAAAATTAATTTAAAGGAAAGTTTGTGGGTACATTTCCTTTGTGGGTTTCATCTTCCCTTAAAGGGGCATAAACACTAAATACATTCTACAAGCTTGTTACTGTGGTTATTCCCCACCTCCCTCTAGTCTTGGGTTCTGCCATTTAATCTATCCTTCACTACATTCCAGTGCTGACCTGTTTGTAAATGTGTAGCAACTCTTCTAAAGATACCTGCAGTGTAACCTAGGTTCTCTAATTGCAGCACCCATGATTACAGGGAGGTGTCTGAAATATAGTTAGTGTTTAGTGTCCCTTTACCCGATAAACAATCATGTTTCCTTTACTAAACATCTAATGCTGCACAAGCATTTGGATCTACTTTCAGGCCTCCAAAAGACTCTGCAATATATATTTGACCGACATAAAGAAATTCATACATCATAGGGGCACATTAGAGTTTATAACCATGATGTTGCCCTTTAAAGTAAATATGACATTGTTGTTTTTATAGCGTTGGAGTGTAGTGCAAAACAAAGTAAATATATGTCCGTGTTAAACCAGATGCCCATAATCCTTCTGCGAGTCATACCTTTTCTATTATTGTGGTCAGAGAGAGGCCATCTTTACAAGCAATGTATGAGGATCTGATGTTTTCAAGGTGAATCAGCTCCATTTACCAATCTCCACACGTAATGTCAATATCCATTAAAGCCAGCTGTAATGTACATTTGCCCTGCAGGCAAAGTTATTTGATGTTTTAAGTGTGGGTATGTTTACACACCCATTCATGTGATGTAGCTTGTATTGAATGCTGACTCGGGAGTTGCAAACCACTCAGTTACACAGACAACCAGACTGATCTGTCATAAAACCTACTAAATGCAGTACCCTCTGATACCCTTTTATACTAGCCCACTGTGGTGATTGCTTGTCCCTGAGCTCCCGCTCATACACACACTGCCCTTTATTATTTGTAATTCAGAATATTTAACAATTTGTAGAACTGATGCCTAATTCAGAATGTCTGCAGTAAACCTGAGCTTACATGATTCAGCAAAAGTAAACTGCCAGTATACTTTTATTCACTGTTAATTGTACCCCATATGTCATTGTCGTGATGGTGAGCTCTTAAAGGGACAATATACACCTTGTTTTTGAGTGAAAATTGTGCTCGTTTCTCATCCCCTAACTGGGCAAAAAAGCAAAGTCTGCAACCTAGGTTAAATGCTGCACATTGCATAAACTGGCTATTGATTGAAAGTATTTTGAAGAAAACCTAGGTTGTAGCATTAGAGCATTTAACTTTTGCATAAAAAAAAATTGCTAATATATATATTTTTTTATTACGAATTCCCAGTTTTGCATAACCAACACTGTTATATTAATACACTTTTTACCTCTGTGATTGCCTTGTATCTAAGCCTCTGCAAACGGCCCCTTATATCAGTTCTTTTGACAGACTTGCATTTTAGCCATTTGACTCAACTGGCGTGAGCACAATGTTATCTATATGGCAGACATCAACTAGCTGTGAAAAACTGTCAAAATACACAGATAAGAGGCAGCCTTCAAGGGCTTAGAAATTAGCATATGAGCCTACCTAGGTTTGGCTTTCATCAAAGAATACCAAGAGAACAATGCAAATTTTATGAAAAAAGTAAATTGGAAAGTTGTTCAAAATTGCATGCCCTATCTGAATCATGAAAGTTTTAATTTTGACTTGACTGTCTCTTTAATGGGGAAATGTAAGCGTTTTATACAACAGAATTCTTTCATTCCATATTCAGATGAGCTGGATTTCTGGGTGTACAAATCCTTTTGTCCTTCTTAAGAAGAGAGTTGGGGATACAAGGGAAGCCTCCAAGGGTCTTTTTGCAGCTGACTTTCACCACTGTCTATTCTTCTTAATTAATAATGACTATGTTTAAGATCTAAGATGTTATTTCCTTAAGAACTGGGTCAGAGTATAAGATATGGATCATTTCCTTTATGATTTTACATGTCATTGTAATTTGTACTGCAAGTTATAAATTTAGGTTTTTGTTTGTTGTGACATCAAGTTTTTATTTTTATTTCTTAAAAGATCTTCTCTAGTAGCATTTTGTATGCAATCTCTTGGTTTAATGTGTATTCATCATAGCCTCTTTGTTTCAATCTAATTGTTATTGTTTCACATTGCCTTAGTCATTATTTGAACAGTTTCTCTTGACTTATATATATTCTCTTAATTGAACTGTAATATAGTGTTCCCAGCTGTGGGTTTTCTATATAGAGTAGTATCAATGGATTCTTTCTCCAAATTTGCATACAAAGTTAGATCTAAAAAATTAATGGATTTAGAATTGTGTTCTACAAATTTCAGACTACATGTATTGTTATTTAAATAGCTGCAAAAACAGTCAGCCTCTTTAGAGTCACCCTCTTTAGAGTCACCCTCATACAAATAGTAGATCGTCAATATATCTAAAAAAAATGTATTCTATTTCTGAAAGGATTTCTCTTTTCAAATACGTGGAACAGCTCCCACCAACCCATGAAAAGGTTGGCATAACGGGGCAAATTTTGCCCCATAGCTGTTCCACGTCTCTGGAGAAAGAACTCACTTCCAAACATAAAGAAATTGTGTTAAGATATTCGATTGCTCTAAGCAAAAATTTTTATATTCACTATATGAGTCAAAGGAAAAACTCAAGAGCAGTTATGCCTTTTTCATGTTCAATACATGTGTATAATGAAGCTACATCTACCACCAAAAATCTATAATTTGTTTTTCTATTTAATATTATTTAGTTTACTGAGTAATGCTGTAGTATCCTGTATGTAACTTAGTAAACCCTTCACCAGAGGTTGTAAAAACGTATCCACAAAATCTGACAATGGTTCATTAAGGGAATTGATCTCCCTGTGATGATAGGTCGCCCTGGTGGGCAAATGGGGTCTTTGTGTAGCTTGGGAAAATAAATGAAAAACTTGAGTCACGGGATGTTGGGTTTTAAGAGCCTCTTTAGTAGATAGACTAATTATGTTTTCATGTTTAGCCATTAAGATTATACCTACCATTTCATTTTTATATTGTTTAGTAGGATTGCTAGGCAATTTACAGTATACTTCCTTGTCATATAGCTGTCTTTTAGCTTCACTAAGTAGTCTATAGTATTTAAAATGACTTCATTTCCACCTTTATCAGATGGTCTGATCAAGATGTTTTCATTGACATTTAGTTTTTTAATGCCAATCTTTCTTTATATGGTAAATTGGAGTAATTTTTGTTTTTTGTCAAATTATTTTCATTTAAGTTTCTCAGTTTATCTTCTACTGTTTTTTGGAAAATATCTAGCACCTTTGGTCTGGTGTATACCGGATAAAATGTGCTTTTCTTTTTTAAATAACTGTTTTCTTCCTTTTCTTTGTGTCTAAATGTTCATTACTCCCTTCTCTGGCTAGTTCTTGCAAATCCTTAACAGTACATAAATCTGAGAAAGCTAATACATTATCAGAATTTTGATAAACATTCTCATTGACAGTTGGTGTGCTGGATTCACCCTGTGTCACCTGCTCAGTCATACCAAAGAAGTGTTTTTGTAATGTCAGTTTGCCGACAAATTTATTAATGTCTAAGACGGTTTCAAAAAGGTTGAAATGAGCAGATGGCACAAAGTTAAGACCCTTAGACAACAATTTGATCTGAGTGGCATCTAGATCTACATTTGACAGATTTATTACATTCTGGTCAGCACGTATTTCTTTTTCTCCAACATAGGTGTGTCCGGTCCACGGCGTCATCCTTACTTGTGGGATATTCTCCTCCCCAACAGGAAATGGCAAAGAGCCCAGCAAAGCTGGTCACATGATCCCTCCTAGGCTCCGCCTACCCCAGTCATTCTCTTTGCCGTTGTACAGGCAACATCTCCACGGAGATGGCTTAGAGTTTTTTAGTGTTTAACTTTTGCTTCTTCTGAGGCTATTTTTGGGAGAAAGGTTTTGCAAGCCGTGGTGCCTTCCATCTAGGTGACCTGATTTGCTCCCTCCCTTCATCCGTGTCCTAAAGCTTTGGTATTGGTTCCCACAAGTAAGGATGACGCCGTGGACCGGACACACCTATGTTGGAGAAAACAGAATTTATGTTTACCTGATAAATTACTTTCTCCAACGGTGTGTCCGGTCCACGGCCCACCCTGGTTTTTTTAATCAGGTCTGATAATTTATTTTCTTTAACTACAGTCACCACGGTATCATATGATTTCTCCTATGCAAATATTCCTCCTTTACGTCGGTCGAATGACTGGGGTAGGCGGAGCCTAGGAGGTATCATGTGACCAGCTTTGCTGGGCTCTTTGCCATTTCCTGTTGGGGAGGAGAATATCCCACAAGTAAGGATGACGCCGTGGACCGGACACACCGTTGGAGAAAGTAATTTATCAGGTAAACATAAATTCTGTTTTTGTCTGTGATCTTGTTACATATTTCTTCTGTAGATTTTTCTTCTGTTGTTGATTGGAGTATCTGTGTGTGGGCTTGCTGCTTTTTTCTTTTGCCCTGCCCACCTCTTCCTGGAAATATCTGGGGATCCTCGTTTTTTGACTCCTTATTTGAGGTATCTGATGGTTCTATTTCTGTTGGTAATTGTAATACTGATGGTATGTCTTCCTCAATCGCAATATCATTGTCAGAAGTGTCAATCTCATACTCTGTGTCCGAGAAAGTAACTGATTTCTCACTTTTTCCAGATTTTTTTCTGATTTCTTCTGAAAAATCTAGATCTTATTCTTGGCTGTTCATCATGTGTCCATCTGTATACCTGCTTCGAATCATAGTGCTTTTTATCTCTTATTTTGCAAGATTTAAATTGCCATATTTCTTTTTTAAAGGAGTTCATACTGATTTCAAATTGTTTGTCATAGTCTATAAAGTCCTTGTCATTCTCATATTCTTTTAGTTTGTTTTGAATATCTTTCATCTTTTGTAACAGATCTTGTCTTTGTTTTTTCTTGTGTTCCACTAATAAGTCCATTAGGGCAAATGAACATGCATCTAGAATGCTATTCCATTTGGAGACAAAATCATTATCATATACTGCAAAAGATAGAAATGTTCTAATATGCAGGCCTCTTGGTATGCGCTTGTCATTCTTATATATCATGAAAGATTTGATGTCTAAATCCAGTTTGATATCTCTCCTTCTCAATGCATCAATTTCATAAAATAAACTGTCGATAGTATAGTATATATAATCTCATCGTAAAAATCAACATTTTCTTCACTAAAATTCCGTAGAACATAGCATTCTTCCTGTGCATTATCCATATTGCAAATGAATGAATAAGTAATTAAAGGGATACTCAATCAAAATTAAACTTTCATTATTCATTATGGTACGTGCATGCATTTGTGATTGGCTGATGGCTGTCACATGGTACAGGGGGAGTGGAAAAAGACATAACTTTTAAAATTGTCAGAAAAAAATCTACTACTCATTTGAAGTACAGACTAAGTGCTATTGCATTGTCTTGCTATCTCACATTTGTTGATTATGCAAATCTACTGTGTTGACTGGTCCTTTAAGTTTGCTGTGCTTTGTTCAAATATGTGATTGTAAGCGTATCAAAATGTTTTAAAATCTTTTTAAACCCACCTCATCTTCAGCCATTTAAAGTACTTTTTTCAGTGTCCATAATTGGTCAACCCCACAATGACACTGTTAAATGAAGTGCAGGTGTGCACCTTCTATTATTGTAGTGTATCACACACAGTTGAATCTTTATCTGGACACCAACAGGATCAAATAGGCAGCTTTTGACAGTTTAACAGATACAAATAATACATACAAAAAGAGAACTGTGTAATAATGCACAAAGTGATCCCAATATTAACAGTAGTCAGTATTACCTGTTCGTTCTTCGTTCACGACACTATGGAGAGTGGGTAAAGGTCAGAGGAGAGGAAGTTGCAAATGTAGCTAAAGCCTTGTCTGTTAGCCACGCCAAACAAAGAGCATAAATCCAAAAGGTAGGCGCACTGTAGCAAAGTAGACTCCTCCTCAAGTATAAAAACTCATTAATTTATAATTCCAACGAATAAAAGCATAACAGCATCACATCTATATAATAAACACACTCTTAAAAAAACTCAAGTTGTGCCGTCCTGGGCAAACTCAGACGCGTTTTGTGCGCATGCGCACTTGTTCACTGCATGATTGCACACAAAACCGCTTACAGCTTTATAGCAATATCTTAAAGGTAAATTACTTATTTGGCCACATGGTGTTACTATATTCATTGCATAACAATTTATACTGCAAATGATATAAAGTTACTTAATATGGATGCATATTGTTTTACGGAAGAAAAATAATATAAATATAAATTACTATACTTTCATTTATGAGTGACTAATTCCATATCACGCTATACCCTATATTTATATTTTTAAAAGATTACGTTCAGAGTAAGATAGTATAATATATATTTATTTAGCCGAGATATATATATATATATATATATATATATATATATATATGTGTATATGTATATGTGTGTATATATATGTGTATATATATATATATATATGTGTGTGTATATATATGTGTGTATATATGTGTGTGTGTATATATATATATATATATATATATATATATATATATATATATATGTGTGTGTGAA